>NC_089251.1:154291152-154591430 GCF_963930625.1 Muntiacus reevesi | reverse complement strand
CTTCCCCCAAAGTTAGAAACAAGATGTCATTCAGGAATTAATGTGTCAAAGCAAGACATTATCTACTAAGCAGAAATGTGACTGTAAAATTAAACTAAAACTATCCCAGTGTCTGAAGGAAGGAGGTTCCCTTAGGAGAAGGGTTAGAGCTTGGCAAAAGAAGCATCTGAATGTTGTTCTGTCACCTGTTCCAGTGCTCTCAGGCTTCTGGGCCCTGAGAAGGCAACTTTAACTAGTAAACCCGGTCCCCAGCTGCAGATATGGCTGCACTAGACTGTTAGTGTCTGATGCTATGAAATATTCACTTAGTCAACAACCGAGTTCTCTTGTTTTGATGTTCTGCTTCTTAAACAGTCTTAAAATAACTGGACATTTATGCAGCCTACACATTGGGAATGGCTTTGACCCTACCACGTGGCCATCTTATCCATTTGACAGTTATATATTTCATTGGAGTGAACTGATTGGTTCTGCGCTTCCATATATGTTAGGGGCACAAGTCACCTTTCTTCAAATTTCTGCACCTAGAGGCTAAAGGACCAGACCCTATCCACGGTGCATCACAGTCTGGGAGGACTTTGGGGGCTGGTAAGATGATATTTGTCTAGAGATATTCCTATTTTGCTTTAATCAGGACTTTTAAAAAATATAAAAATTTTAAAATTTATTTTTGGCTGTGCTAGGTCTTTGTTGCTGCACAGGCATTTCTCTAGCTGTGGTGAGTAGGGGCTACTCTCTAGTTGCAGCGTGCAGGCTTCTCATTGCAGTGCTTTCTCTTAGCACTGGTTCTAGGTGTGCAAGCTTCAGTAGTTGCGGCTCCCAGGTTCCAGAGCACAGGCTCAGTAGCTGTGGCACACTGGCTTTGTGCTCCAAGGCATGTGGGATCTCCCTGGACAGGGATCGAACCCATGTCTCCTGCATTGGCAGGAGGATTCTTTACCACTGAAACACCAGGGAAGCCTCAGGACTTTCTTTAGAATATGTCTACAAAGTTTTTAGGCTCTCGATTCCCCATGAGGAGTCTGATTCTGTGTAAGGCTTTTAGAGTAAGTTGGAAAAGTCCTAGAGATATCATCAGAATTTAGAGGATGCTTTAGGGAGGCAGATTTCCACTGCGCATTTTTAAGCAACCAGAGCTGTTCAATAGGGGAAATGAGTTAGAGTGAAGTGGTGAGTTTGTGTGAAAATTTTTCAGATGTGTTACTGTTTCTCACATACTATAGAGTATTAACGGTAGATTGGATTGTTTCAGACCTCTAGGTTCTTTGACTTTGAAGAGTAATATTTATTTGTAATATGAATATTTACTTGCAATAAATTACCAATATTAATATTTCTTGAAAAATATTATTTTTGATATCCTAGGAAAAGGAAGTAGAGAAATAAGGACATTATTTAGAAAAGAAAATCACTTTGCTTAAATTATGGGGACATTTTACTATTTTAAAGAGTGTAAAATATCTTATTTAACTTATATGCAGAGTACATCATGAGAAACGCTGGGCTGGAAGAAGCACAAGCTGGAATCAAGATTGCCAGGAAAAATATCAATAACCTCAGATATGCAGATGATACTACCCTTATGGCAGAAAGTGAAGAAGAGCTAAAAAGCCTCTTGATGAAAGTGAAGGAGGAGAGTGAAAAAGTTGGCTTAAAGCTCAACATTCAGAAAACTAAGATCATGGCATCTGGTCCCATCACTTCACGGGAAATAGATGGGGAAACAGTGGAAACAGTGTCAAACTTTATTTTTTTGGGCTCCAAAATCACTGCAGATGGTGATTGCAGCCATGAAATTAAAAGACGCTTACTCCTTGGAAGGAAAGTTATGACCAACCTAGACAGCATATTAAAAAGCAGAGACATTGCTTTGCCAACAAAGTTCCATCTGGTCAAGGCTATGGTTTTTCCACTGGTCATGTATGGATGTGAGAGTTGGATGGTGAAGATAGCTGAGCGCTGAAGAATTGATGCTTTTGAACTGTGGTGTTGGAGAAGACTCTTGAGAGTCCCTTAGACTGCAAGGACATCCAACCAGTCCATCCTAAAGGAGATCAATCCTGGATGTTCATTGGAAGGACTGATGTTGAAGCTGAAACTCCTGTACTTTGGCCACCTCATGCAAAGAGTTGACTCATTGGAAAAGACCCTGATCCTGGGAGGGGTTGGGGGCAGGAGGAGAAGGGGACGACAGAGGATGAGATGGCTGGATGGCATCACTAACTCGATGGACATGGGTTTGGGTGGACTCTGGGAGTTGGTGATGGATAGGGAGGCCTGGCGTGCTGCGATTCAGGAGGTCGCAGAGTTGGACAAGACTGAGCGACTGAACTGAACTGAACTGAAAATATCTTAAATATTTACCATGTCTGTAATCCAGACATTCTAGCATAAAATGATCTTCACCACATATTGTCTTCCTTGTGGGGAACAAAATGTTGTGGATCTTACTTCAGTTTTTAATGTCACGAATTATCTTGACAAATGAATGCATATGAATTGTACAATGTGTATTATCTTCTCAAGTCTCTTTTCCTGTGGGTACACAAAATGTGCTGTATTTTTCCAGAAAAATGAAATTTCCATTTTGGGTGTCTTTATTTAATACTTTTATTTTTCATATTTATAACAGTACAAGGAAACCCTAGCAACTGAGATAGTCCTATACTTACACACCTGTTGTGATTATTTGATTTTATTCTTCTCTTGCTTACTGCCCTATTGCTAAAGAAGTTTAAAAATAGTTTTATTTAATCAACTAGAAAAATAAAAATTATCTTTTTTTCCCATTATATTTATATTGTGCCCAGGACAAGAAACAAATTATGAATTTAGAAGTAAAGGCATGATGGTCCTCTTATTGATTAGAGTGGGTTTCAAAGAAGATATACAATTCTTATGATTTCCTGCCCTTATCTTATCAGGTATAAATAAATATATGAGGTGGCAGGAAAACCTCATATCTAGCTTGAATTGCAATCGAACTTTTTTAAAGACCAGAAAAGCATTCCAATTGAATGGATTCTGAATGTAATGCAGTCTGATTTCTTGCAACTTAACAAATTCTATAATAGCCTCACCTGCTGTCATAGTTTCTTCAAGGCACAGATGAGTAGATGAGAAGAGTCTCTCCTTTTTTAAGCCTCTAGGACAGTCAAATGAGAATGCTCGCTAAAAGTGACAGCTTAGCACAAGGGACATGGAGGCATGTAAGGACACAATCAATTCTAAAGTTTTGTCAAGAACAGAGGCCCGGTCTAGGAATAACAGTATTATCAGCTATTTCATCTGTTAAAGATTTAGAAAAAATAACCTCAAAACAGAGATCACGTCTTTCAAGTGCTAAATTTCTTCTGCAAGTTGAATATTATCCTATTTTTTCAGAAGAGTAATTGGAAATATTTTGATCCTAACTTGGGAGCAGGACGGATGGGGATGCAGAGAAATTCTTTCTGATTGTACTGTTGATCAGGCACTAATATAAAATGTGAAATGTGATTATCTACATCATCACTTGGATATATAAAAATTCTTATTGGACATAAAATGAAAATGGAAGAAAACTAAGTTTCATGTTACTAGATTCTCAGGCAAGATCCTTAATGGCATTATTCAAGAATTGCTTGAATTTAAATTGGAAAAAGTATCAGTGTCTGAAATAGACATAGTAATTTGGGGACTGGAGTGAATGAAATGGAACAATACTGGATGATTATTTTCATATGCTTTTATTATCTCAGTTTCTACTGGTAATATATTTATACGGAGAAAAGCTGAGAAATCTATAAAATCTTGGGAAAGAAACTTGTGTATGTATCATTTTAACTTATGACATCCAAATACAGTATTAACACATTTAAGAATTTGACATCACAAGTTTCATACTTGAGTCTAGCCAGAAATTCTCGACCTCTAAGATAAAAAAGGAAAAATAAAAGTTGTTTGTTATTGAGAGAAAAATAAGCAGATCTTTAGCCATTTCTCTGTCTCTTGCCTTAAAGTCGCCCTGTGTGGCTTCAGATGGCAGAGCCCTCCTGAGAGTGAAGAGTGCGTGCTACTGGCGGAACTGCACTCTGCCTGTAATGGTCCTTTAGCAAACTTCACCATTCAGTCAAAAGCCTATTAACGCTCAGCAAGTGGGTAACTCCTATAGGTTTAGAGGATTAAGCTTGAAGACCTTTTAAAAATATAGTATTTTATGGAACTTCCAATCTCTTCGACAACACTTCATAAACATCAGGCCTTGGGAAGAGGCAGGGATCTATGGTTCATTAGTCTTTCAGGAGTCCAGAGCTGGAGTTGCCTTAAGCTTATCTGGGACAGTCTGTTTCGGCTCTCCCCACTGAGCTATTTCTGCAGCAATGCTGTTCTCTTCCAAGACAAAGTTTACTGTGAACCTCAGAGAAAGAAAGAATCCTGGGAAGCTATTTTATGTCAAGGATGCTCTCCTCCCCCTTTTCTTTTGTCTTGAACTATAAACCTAAGCATTTCTGGCCAAACTTATTGGCTCAGTGGCTAATCTGGGTGTCCCTTCTTCATGAGCTTCTTGGGTGACAATGTTGAAAACGACAACACCAGTAAAGAGGGCTCAGATCCTATCCACGTTTGCCTTCTGGGCTAGGTGAGTCAAGCTCTTTTTTTCCTTTATGGGCTGCATATGCAGCAAATGGATGAACAGTTGAGATAAACCTTCTCAGGTGACACCTTTGTTTTCCTGTGTGACTCTGAAATTATTAGCCAACAGAGAATGAGGAGGATTTATACTGGAGCTTTCACTGAAATAGCAGAAAATTGTAAGGATTTTGATAATGTAGATAAGAACCAAAAAATTGGTAATGTATTATATCAATATTTCTACTATGTGTCTGGCACTGTGCTATGTACTATGTGTAATATATATCTATTGGTTGTTTCCAGGTGATTTTGCTTGTTGTTTTCTAAACACAGCCAAGAAAACAGATTCCCAAGACAGAATGATAAGTTCATCTACAATTCCTGGAGAATCTACAACATGCATAGCATTGTGTTAATACTTAACCTGACAAAAATATGTTCCTTAATATAGCCCTTCAAAGCAGATTTATAAAAATCTCATTTTATATAGATGATGAAACTGAAGGTCAAATAAGCTTCATTACTTGTCTCAGAAATTTACACAATTGATAAGCAGAATTGGCATCAAAACTAGGGCTCTTTCCAGGATACCATGCAGACCATGCATTTAAGAACTTATTAAAATACAGGACAACATCTGGCTTCCACATCTTATTTACTGTTTACTTTTCATAACTCCTGACTCTTTACCTCACCTCGATCCCACTGATGCTTTGAAAAGCAATCTTTTCTTTTTCTTCCTTCTACCTTGGGAGAGATTTCTTGTTGAGGGACAACCTATCATGCATCCCAACCCCTCCATCCCCCTCAAGTGTTCTCTCCATCAATTATTTCCTTTCTCTCCAGTATCTTTAACTTATCTTTACTCTTTGCTCCCAGCCATCAGTATTTAAATATTTTCAAGTATCTTTCATCTTAAGATAAAAATTCACCAACCTCTCTCAATCCATGTCTTGGTAGACCTCTTGTCTCCTTTTCCCCATTTACTGCTGAACTTCTTAAGAGTGCTATCTCTGCTCCCATTCTTCACTTCCTGAGCTAACTCCCACACACTCTTTAACCCACCACACTCTCTGGTCATCCCTTCAGAGAACCTGTTATGACAAGGTCAGCCAACAACATCTTTGTTGCTAAAATTTAGCTATTCTTCTCAGAGCTCAACTGTTTCAATCTTTTAGTAAAATCAGTAATTTGATACAGCTGACCACTTCTTTCTTTTTGAAGCCTTCTCTTCCCTGGGCTTCCATATCATCTACCTCTTGTTTCTTTTTCTTTTTTGGTTGTTTCTTCATAGCCTATTTTGTGGGCTCTTTGTTTCCAACTAATTATTAAAGTATTGGTGTTTTTCTAAAGTTCTTTTCTTTTTATACTTTAAACATTCTCAGGGAGGGACCTGCTCATTCTTACTCACTCAAGGTTTCTATTGAAACCTCAATGCCTCTGACTTCCAGATTCTGATTAGCCAGCTCAGAACACTTTTTAATAAATGATCACACTTTCATAGAGTTTCATATCTATCTACTGAAGTACCAAACATCTCACAGGCATCTCAAACTCATCAGCTTCTCCCACTCCTTCCTCTGTTTCTTAGGCAAGGCATATTCATCCACTCATTAACACAAACCAGAAATCTATGTTTCACTTTCAAATTCCAACTGAGTAAATCACCAAGTCCTATAGTTTCTGCTTTTTACGTTATCTACCAGATTCCTTCATTTTCCTACATTTTGGTGCCTATTCTCTAATATCAAACCATCATTATCAGCTAGTCTTCAGTCTTGCCCTCTCTGGGTCAGTTTTCCACACTAGAGCCAGAGTGATCCTTCTAGGAGAAAAACATGGATGCATAATGACCCTGCTTAAAAACTCCAAAAGAAAAAAAAAATTCTTGTTATTCCTCCAATGAATTAAATTTTAACATTACTTAGAAGGTTGTTCAGAATCTGTTCCAGCTTTTCCACTCTCACCCCTTGTAATTCTCTTGCATCCTCCTACACTCATTACATGAAATTTCTCTCTGCCCTCTGGGACCTTCCATATGCAGTTTCCTTTATTGGGAAGATTCATTTCCTCCTTTTATCATCCATCTACGTAACTCTTACTCATCATTCAGGTCTCATCACTGACATTACATCTTCAGAGGAGCTTCTGTAATTTCTCCCCTGCCCACTCATTCTGAACTCACTGCCTTCCTTCCTTAAAACCATTCTCCTTTCCTAGTACTTTTCACACGAAATTTTCATTGTCCTTTACTTGTCTGTCTGATGCATTAGTTTAGAAACTCCTTTTTAAAGGCAAGTATTGTTGTCTTGTTTATCTTACTGTTGTAGTCTCTATGCCTATCACAGACCATAGCACAGGGAAGATGATGAACATATATTTTTTTTAAAGTTACCTTTTCCCTAGGTTATCCCCTTACCACAGTTGCCAGCATAGAGAACCTGCCAGAAACATCCAGAATTTATATCAGTAGAAAAAGAATCTTAATATGGTGACATGGGAACAACTTTTTGTAGGGTGAGAATGGCATCAGAAAATGAGGGGCGAGTGAGGGATACCTTAGAAAAGAATGTCTGCTGAAGAAGTAGGCTACAGACCCTGTAGAAATGGATCAGGAGAAAGGGATGGGTCCTTCTTTCTACAGTTTCTGGTAGGGCTAGTGGAGGCATCAGTATATCATCTGGTTTTTAAAATAGCATTCCCTCTGTTAACAAAGGATGTGGTTCTAAACAAAGCATTTATAATCACCTTCATGTAATGACTGAAGGATACGGACAATCTAGTTCTTATGGGTAGAAAAATGGAATCCATATGTGTGGGCTCACTCAGAAACCACACTCCTTCAGGAACCAAGTATGGCCAATTCTGAATTCATAAATTCTAATCTGGTCTCCACAGTCAAAGCTATGGTTTTTCCAGTAGTTATATACATGTGAGCACTGGACCATAAAGAAGGATGAGTGCCAAAGAATTGGTGCTTTCTAATCGTGGTGCTGGAGAAGACTCTTGAGTCCCTTGGACTGCAAGGAAATCAAACCAGTCAATCCTAAAGGAAATCAGTCCTGAATATTCTTTGGAAGAACTGATGCTAAAGGTGAAGCCCCAATACTTTAGACACCTGATGTGAAGAGCTGACTCACTGGAAAAGACCCTGATGATGGGAAAGACTGAAGGCAAAAGGAGAAGAGGGTGGCAGAGGATATGTTTAGATAGCATCATCAACTTAATTGACATGAATTTGAGCAAACTCTGGGAGAGAGTGAGGGATGGGAGAGCCTGGTGTACTGCAGTCCATGGAGTTGCAAAGTCAGACATGGACTTAGCAGCTGAACAACAATAACAACAACCTGATCATTCACACTGTTATGTACAGTATTATCCAGAAGTGAGAAATGATGGTTGAACTTTTTCAGGATAACAAAAAAGGAAACATTCTAAAAACAAAACACAACACAGGCAACTGCATTTCAGAATAAGAACTAAGATTATAAATTAATAAAACATTTTCCTTAGTTGCCTTTTTCTGAATATGACCATGCATTTATTCTCATACTTAAAAATAATAAGTGGTAAACACTAAAAATGTAAGTACAGATAAACTTAATGATATTGTTATGAATATGGCTAGCGATCAGCTTGGTTTTCTACAAGAGTACTCTGAAAAGAATTGGAGAGCTTTTATATTTTCTTAAACTAAAGAACAAAGGGTACTGTTTTTATTCTTTAGCAGACTTTTGTGAGCAGAGTCTCAGAAGTACTTGAGAAAATACTAGGAATAAATGCAAAATTCTCTATGGAAACAGCTTTATAACTGAATTTCTCTTCTGGAAAAGTAAAAAGAAATAAATAAGCTCTAAAAATTATGGGGAAAGCACTTCAAATAGCTAGAAATGTCATATAATATTTAAGTGGAATATTGAAGTTTAATGTTTAATTCTAAACATTAATAAACTGCCTAGCCTAAAAATTGTAGACAATCACAGTGGGGGATATTTATGCAATGTTATATACCTGAACAACATTGATAGGTATAGAACCTTGGCACTGACATGTTACAGCATCTTAGGAGACATCCTGGATACTCTGATATCCTCACAGAAGTGTGTGTATACTTGTGTGTGAGTTTTGTATAAACACAATTCTACTGTAATTTCTCATAAATGACAAAATTTAATGAGTTGGTTAGTGTCTTCAAATTCCTCTTTTAAGGGTAATGTTGCTTGTTCTAATGCAGATACACCTTAACTGCTTGTCAAAAATAGATTTCCAGGGTTCAGTTGGTCCTGATCAACTGAGTCAGAATCACCAGCTGAAGAATCTGAATTTTGTCTTTCTAAAAAGGGCCCCAGGAAAGTCTGATGTTCAGATGATTTAGATCACAATATTTGTGACATTTCTCATTTCTCGTCTCTCTGTCTCTGACCAGCTCATGCTAGGTTTCCCCACTCCCTGGGTCCTGCTTGCTTCCCCTGATAGCCACACTGGCACTGGTGCTGCGCCGCCTTTGTGGTTCCAAGTCTGTCTTGGCTCCTTCACATGAAGGACTGATCTCAGCCAGCTGCTCCATGTCTGGGAGTGTGTGAGCCATGTCTTTCCCAGTGCTGCTCTGTCCATACCTGCCTTGGATGCGATGAGAAGTCATCAGGGGCCTTTCCTTGATTTTGGTAGTCAGCCTTACCAATTCATTTTATTTTAGAACGTCTTTGCCTCTTTTGAGAACACAGCACTCAAAGACTAGGCGGTATGTCTGCAACAAATGCCAGCATCTGTGAGAGATTTCTAAATGTTGTCAATTCCTAGGTATCCTGAGATCAACTCTCACAAATCTCTAGGCTTCCTTAATGGCTCTGTTAGACAGCTAACAGAATAGCACAAGAATTAATTCCCTGTGTGAAAGCAAATGAAGCATTCTCTTGGCTAGAGAAACAAATAGCCACAGCTAAGAAAAGGTATGGATTATATAAAGAATTGTGATTGGTTTGATTTCCAAATAGGAATAAAGAAGCTTTGGACAACCGGTGATATTGTTAGACATTCAGCTCATCAGTAGAAAAGATAAAATTATAAGAGAAGCAATGGGAGCAGGAAAGAAGAATAAATGGACGCAATGTCACCATTTGTGGCTCTATGAAAATGGAGAGAGGTGATGCTGCAACAAACAGCGGGTGTTGACAGCACAGGATGGGGCAGCCGGGGAGGGAAATCTCTCTAGTTTCTTGGGCTGGACAAGACAGTCACCCTTGCTTCTAAATTACAGGCTTTAAGGACAATGAGCACAACTCTTCAGACCAGTGTTTCCCAAGGGGAGTTCTGTTGACACAGTGCTACTTCTGGAGCAGGCTTCATGGAAAAAGGAGTTCTATAGTCAAAGAAGTTTGGGAAAGAGTAGATTAAACACAGTTATATGTATTTTTTTATGGCTTGTTTTCTGAGTGTCTCAAAGGCTAAACTGCATTGTGAGATGCCTAGAAAGGACACATAGCATGGAGTGATCCTGAACTCTTCTGCCTAGGAAGCTTCCGTCTTCTATTTAGGAACATTTTGTGGGACTATTCCATCAGACTCCATTCTGACAAACATTGCAATAGACCATAGCATCTCCAAATTTTTCACATTAACACACACATAGAAAAGGATAAGATTTGGTTTAGGCAAATGGAAGATACATCAAGCCTGGGAGCTCCAGTCACTACAGTCACCTGACAGTTAAGGTGAATCTATGAGTTTACACACCTGTTATCCATTCAAGACATGAGAAAACCTTGCAATAGATTATTTCTCCTGGAGCAGAGACTATATTATTTACTGTAACAGCTCAAGGGTATGGAACAAAAAGTAGCGATAGTGGGTGTGCAACCAGCAGAACGAATAAATGAATTAGTATGACAGGCATAGGCAATATATTTGGAAGCCACCTGTACCTTAGTGTGGTGGCTTTCAAAAGATTAGTCCCTCTTAGTTGTTGCATCAAAGAACCAGCTGCACTTCAGTGCAGACACAGACAGTCCCTATGTTAAGTGACAAGGTAAGGTACAATTTGGTGAAGAACTCTAGTTCACCCAGTAGCATGATATATTCAGTGTGACAGAATTAGATGCAGAGGTAAAAGCCATATTTGTTATGCACTTCAGGCTTATTCAGTGAAAGGCAAAAGGCTAGAGGGCAAAAATGTGTTGCTAACCATAAAAGAAAAGAAAGAGATCTATAAGTGACTTCGAAGAGCAAGTATAGGCAATTGACAGGTTGATGGGTTTGCACATTTCTCCTGTATGATCTCATGGCCCAAAAAGGATAGTCAGAAGATTTACAGTATAAAGTTAGAGTCATTTATAAATTTGGACTACTGCCATATGTTGGTACCTGACCAAATTAATATAATTGATTATCATTTAGAGCATTAGAAGGTATAGCATCTCTTCTAAATGTTCAAGGATAATATAAAATAATTTTAAGAAACAAATGCAATTGATTGTGCTATGAGTATTTCTGAAAGTTGGCTTGACATTTTAAATACACACTTTAGATAAAATTGATATTGGAAAAGTCATGGAGTCAACTCTAAGACAGAATTTTGTAGTTTTTTCTAAGAAGTAATTTCTGAGCATAGCATAGCCTCTGAACAGTTTCATGGTGTTTAAAGTTATTCTCTTTTGATGATATTTCTCAATGATGTCTTGGCAACATGTCTGTGAATCAAGTATCTTTGTATTTAAGCAGAGTAAGATATCCAGAAGGACATTTACTTTTGCTTAATTGCCTACACTAAACCCTTTGATTGTGTGGCTCACAAAAAACTGTGGAAAATTCTTAAACAGATGGGAATATCAGACAACCTCACATGTCTCCTAAGAAACCTGTATGCAGATCAAGAACCAACAGCTAGAACCAGACATGAAAAAACTGACTGGTTCAAAATTGGGAAAGGAGTATGACAACAGTATACATTGTCACCTTGCTTATTTAACTTCTATGCAGAGTACATCATGGGAAATGCTGGACTGGATGAATCACAACCCAGAATCAAGATTGCCAGTAAAAATATCAATAACCTCAGATATGCAGATGATACCACTCGAATGGAAGAAAGTGAAGAGGAATTAAAGAGTGTGTTGATGAGGGTGAAAGAGGAGGGTGAAAAAGCTGGCTTGAAATTCAGCATTCAAAAAACTAAGTTCATGGCATCAATCCCATCACTTCATGACAAATAAGTGAAAAAAAAGTGAAAAGGGACAGATTTTATTTTCTTGGGATCCAAAATCACTGCTGATGGTGACTACAACCATAAAATTCAAAGAAGCTTACTCCTTGGAAGGAAACCTATGACAAACCTAAACAGTGTGTTAAAAAGCAGAGACATCACTTTGCTGACAAAGGTCCATATAGTCAAAGCTATGGTTTTTCTAGTAGTCATGTATGGATGTCAGAGTTGGACCATAAGGAAGGCTGAGTGCTGAAGAATTGATGCTTTCGAACTGTGGTTTTGGAGAAGACTCTTGAGAGTCCCTTGGACTGCAAGGAGAATATACCAGTCAATCCTAAAAGAAATCAACCCTGAATATTCATTGGAAGGACTGATGTTGAAGTTGACGCTCCAATACTTTGGCTACCTGATGTGAAGAGCCGGCTCATTGGAAAAAACCCTGATGCTGGGAAAGATTGAAGGCAAAAGGAAAAGCGGGCAACAGAGGATGAGATGATTTGATAACATCACCAAATCAATGAATTTGAGCAAACTCTGGGAATAGTGGAGAACAGAGGAGTCTGGGGTGCTGCAGTCCATGGGGTCACAAAGAGCTGGACATGATTTAGTGACTGAACAGCAACAACAAAGACTGTTATTAAAGGTGGTATTGCTTTCTAAGATAAACCTTTTGATGATTTGATAATCCATCATAGATTGCTGTGTGGTCTCTCTGTTTAACTTGTTATAGAGACATGAAAATACCAGTGAACAAATCTTTTTCATTGTTCAGTATTATACATTTGTTTTATTGTCAATAAGATCTTATAGCTAATGATTATTTGGTAAAATATTTACCAAATATTTTATTGGTTACTGCATTGGGTTGAATAATGTCCTCCAAAAACTCTTGTCTATCTGGAACCTCAGAGTGTAAGCTCATTGGGAAATAATTAGTTCAGA
This sequence comes from Muntiacus reevesi, assembly GCF_963930625.1. NCBI lineage: Eukaryota > Metazoa > Chordata > Mammalia > Artiodactyla > Cervidae > Muntiacus > Muntiacus reevesi. The sequence continues at coordinate 154,578,673 of NC_089251.1, read as the reverse complement.
TTCTTTCATACTGGATTAGACAGGACCCTAAATCCAAAGACCGGTGTTCTTATAAGGTCATACGAAGACACACAATAGAAGGTCAGGTGAAGGTGGAGGCAGAAACTGGAGCCACGCTACTATAAGCCAAGGAATAGAGGAACCACAGAGCTGGCAAAGGCAGAGGAGGGTTCTCTGAGAATTTGGACCAAGTGTGGCCCTACCAGGGCTTTTCAAGTGGCACAAGTGGTAAAGAACCCACCTGTCATTGCAGGAGACATAAGAGACACAAGTTCAAGCCCTGGAGGAGGGCATGGCAACCCACTCCAGCATTCTTGTCTGGAGAGCCCATGGACAGAGGAGCCTGGTGGGCTATGATCCACTGGGTCCCAAAGAGCTGGACACGACTGAAGTGACTTAACATACATGTGTGCATGCACCTGGCCCTACTAACACTTTAGTTTCAGAGTTTACCCTCCAAAACTGTGAGATAATAAATTTCTGTTAAATCACTCAGTTTGTGGGAATTTGTAATGGCAGCCTTAGCAAGCTAATAAAACTACCATTTAGCAACCAAACATTCACACTGATAAAATACACTTTTTAATAGTCCACATGGAATTAATGAAAATGAGCTGACAGATTGGATTCAGCTAGTATGCGACCTGTACAATGTTGGTTTGTGTTTATTTTCCCAGCATAATGACTCACAATGCCTCCTTTCACTCTCAAAGGTCTCCTACTCAGGGTGGTAAATTCTATGATGCCCCTAGTTCAGGCTTATGCTGACATGTCTACATGTCTATGAGTCATTGCCTTGGAAACATAGAGATTACATTTTGAAGGTACTGATGTCTCAAAGTATGCTAATAGCCACTGAAGAATTTTTGAGAAGCCAGGGAAACTTGATATAAGGGTCTGGATTCATTTTCTGACTTATTAATTCATCTTATAAGAAAAGCAGTTATCTTGCATTGTTTATTTTGTCATACAACAAATGATACTGCATTTTACCTTTATTAAAAAGAAGCAAATGACCAAGAAGCAAATTGACATCAATGACCTTTTCAATGAAATTGCAGGTCACATCTGGAGTGTAATCTCCCACATTATCTCCATCTGCATTTTCAAAATTCCTGAATTACTGATGCTATTATGCAATTCTGAGCCATTAAGAAAATGCTGAAGTTTGTTTAGCATCTTCTCTTTAAGAAGAATGGGAATTTGAGCACTCTGTTAAGAAAATTTGAACATTAAATGTTCTCATCTTTGAAGCATTATCCTTTGGTTAAGTACCAATGTTTTTAATCTAAGACAATTCATTCCTCAGATATTCTAAATAGCTATGAATTCTCTCTCACACTCTCCTTTTTTCCAGTTTTGAACAACTGATTTCTTGTGATACTTCCTTCATTTCTAGTTAGTGATAACTTTGAGTGCAAAAACTGCTCTAGAAATAGTTAAGGATGAAGTGTGGATCTTAACAGTTTTTTTCTACTTGGACAGTATTTAGAACCTGAAATTAGTTAACTAAATGGTACTTTGTGGTCTCATAGTGTCAGTTTACCTTTTAACAGGTCTGACACGCTCCGAGTGTATAATTTACACTACCCAAGTACATGGTTAACTACCCAAGTACATGGTTAACACTACCAAGTACATGAAATCAATAGGGGTTATAAAACATGTACAAATTTGAATTTGGAGAGAGTCAAAACTTCATTTATCCATCAGAAATAAAATAGCTGGCACTTAGAATCAGGGCTTACATGGAACTATTTCTTTTGAAACAGGAAAAGCACAGAGTGGCTTTATTCAGAGATAGGAGCTGAGTGTGACCTAGGTGATTCAAACACCCCTTCCTTTTGCTGTAGCCAATGCTAACAATATCAACCCACAACTTCTGGCTCTTGGTGTATGACCATATAACTCTTTGGATCCAGAAAAGGTAAGAAACATGTTTTCTCTTATGAGGTCTTGAAATTTACTAGTCTTTGCTCCTACCTGTACTGTACCTAATTAGTTCATCAATTTATTCATTCACTTAAAAAATGTTTCCTGATCTCCTCCTATGTGCCAAATGCTATAGGTACAGGGCACACAGCGGGGATTTAAAGTTTCTCTTATCAAAGTCATACAAATTATACATGCAATATACAAATTGAAAACAAAAACCGTGCATCTAAATTAGAAATGTTACAGAAAATAAAGGGTGTTCAGATACAGCAGAATAGGGTGGGAGGCTTGTTTTAAAGAGGTAAGGTAAAGGTACTGAAGAAAGAAGGATGAGAAAAGGCTGGATAGGTGACGAGTCCACTGAGTGAGTGACACACACAGAAAAATACTCTAATAGGGAAAACCGAGAGTCCAGGAGCCAGCACTGTGGCTAGAGAAGAGGGTTTCCCAGAGGAGTACAGACAGCCAAAGTCAGAGGAGAGGGCAGCAAGGTTCTTACCTTGTAGAACCTTGTACGTCACATTAAGGAGTCTCGATTTAGTTTAAAGCACAATGAGAAACCATTTGGATAGTTTCACGTAGATCTGACTGGTTGGAAAATACATCATTGACGGAAAACAGAGCAAGCAGGGAGGACAAATAGGAGACCATCACATGGTGTAGGAAAAAGTCTGTCCAAGTCTTGGACTTTAGTAGCAATGGAGGGAGAAAAAAAATACTTCTCTTCTGCATAGATCTTGGCAGTGGACTGAACATGACTTGTTGGTGTATTGCAAAATGAAAGGAGTGAATCAAAGATGCCTAGGATTTTGGCTTGAACCTCTGGGTAGTCCCATTTTGTATAATGGGGAAGACTACAAGAAAAACAATTGAGCTCTGGTCGATAAACATGACAGATCTCTGATTTTGATTTTTGAGACTGAATTGAAAACGCTGTTTATGATTGGGTATCTCTCCAATAGAATTGATTTTAACTGAAATAAATTAATTGTTTAGTAGGAAAATGATCAGCAGTGAATGCCTCTTAATAACATTAAGCAAATTTAGGATTATTAAAAGGACATCTTCTACATGATATCTAAACTAGGAAGAACATTTATAATGGTCTACAAGAGATGTGGAGGTGTAAATTTAAAAGCAAGATAAGAAATATCATAAAATGAAAGAGGAAAATTAGACTATGAAGAAACCTCAGTGAGGAATGCTTTTAAGTAAAGCATTTTCCTCTCTTCTTGAAAAAGTTATTATGAGAAAATAAAAGTTATTTAAAGATAAGAAGTATGTAGATTTGCTCTCTTCAATCCCCATTATGTAACATAAATTCTATTTAGGCCAAAAGATTATTCAATTACATTATTATCTTTTTCTACTGATTTGCATTTTTAAAAGTTTTTTTATAGCTATGTTTTTACTTGAGACTGCAACATCCCCAAATGTTCAGTTAAACACGTGTGTGTGTGTGTGTGTGTGTGTGTGTGTGTGTGTGTGTGTGTGGTGTATTTTTTCCTTGATGTGTTTAGAGGATGAAGATCAGAAACACTCAGTTAACCCTTAATGGCTCACAGGGTCAAGAGCATCAAGCTAGCTCCAGAAACCATGTGTTCTCATTTTGAAATAATTTTTAAAATTTTAGTATAATTTAGATTTATTAAAAAAAACTACAAAGAGAGTATAGAGAAACCTCATATATCCACAACAAATTTTTCTCTGTATTCTCCTTTTTAATATGTTGTTTTCACCACAATTTTTAAATGGTAAAGAATTGTCAGAGCTGTACATATAGACTTAAGGGGAAAAATGAAAGAGGCAGTCACCTGGATAATTCCAGACCAGAAAACAATTTTGTCTGAAAGATACAGATAATTGAGACAGAAATGTTTTTTTTTTTGCCTGGAGAGATTCCTATGATTGTCTTCCTCCTTCACTTGAATTTGTGGGTACAGTTATGAGCATTGGTATTTCACTTACTAATAGGAAACTGTGTATCATTCATTGTGAAGCTTGTGTGTTTTTGAGGGCTAAATTGCTTAGTTCTACACTTCTTTTCCCCTTAAAGTATACAGGGTATTTTCATTATAAAAGCAATTTCACATTGATTTAAGAATAGTAGAAAATATAGAAAGTAAAAGAAGGATAGAAAACCCTCATTGTTTACACCCTAAATAAAACTACTATCAACATTTATTTACGTACAGTCTTTTTACTACATGAATTGTTTGTGCCTGTGCACTTAGATTATGCCATGCATAAGGCATTCATTTTGCATATCAGGCCATGTCTCAAAGCTGATCTCAAATAGTACGATGGTGAAATTGTTTAGCATGGTACACTATAAGGAGGCCATTTAGTCTATCTGGAGAGAAGCTGTAAACTACATCTTATATTAGATGGGGCCAGGGATAGATGGTGCAGAGACAAGAATTTGAAATATCATCAGTGAGAGAGAAAATGGTACAAACATTGAAGACCTACTATGGTATCATATATCAAGAGCCTCAGAAGCAGGCAGAGACTCATGTTATAAATAAATCAATAGCAACATCCTCTATAAAAATGAAAACTGAGAAACTGCCTAAATTTCAGCAATAGTAGAATACAGTTAAGTAATTTGTAGTGTAATTATATGATAAAATATTATTCAACTACAAAAATTATGAAGTTTTTTTGATGACATAGAAAAATGAGTAAGATACTAAGATGTATAATGTGTGAAAAACATAAAAACCTGCAATGAAATTCACCCCAATTTTGACAGTGATAATTACAACAAATATTTCTAGGTAGTAGAGATAATTTTCTATAATAAATAGGTTTTATTTTTACCAGAAAAATACATACTTCTTGAAAAATAAAGGTCATCAAGTGATTCTTTTTTTGGGTGGGGTGATGCTTAAAAAGGAGTGATTAGGTCTTCTTCTTTGAGATTTTATTCTTACTTGTTCAGTTTAGATTGAGTATATTCAAAGCTATGTATCACTTATTAACACTCTCTCAGAGTAAAAATCTGAAATCTTTCTTCCTCAGCCTACTTAAATGCTTTTATATGTTCACTGTCATCTTAATGCCCTCATATGGTTTTTAAGTAACATTCCCCAGTTCCCAAACTTGACTGGTGGATTTACATGCCCTTGGAGCTCCACGATCTTTTCTGTCATAGTTGGCAGCAGCAGGGATGGGCTAGTTGTTTTCAAGGGTTAGGATTCCTTTAATATTTCTATTTTTATTTTGGTCTTGGGTCATCAGAAGCAAATACTACCATTTCCTATCTGTGGCTAGAAGCATCCTTTCAGAACCCCTTCAGGCTTAAATTCACACAGTGGAGGGATCTTCATCTGAGTCTTGGAACAATGAATCTTCTGCACTAATTAACAGAGATCGGTTTATATAGGAAAGATGAAGTATGCCTAGCAGAGGAACAGCTTTCCAGAGCCTCAAGATCCCATCTGTTTTTCTGCTAAAAAAAAGTTGGACCCATCTAAGCCCTTTATCATCTTTTCAAGCTAGGTCATTCCAAAGAAATTAGGAGCAAAATATGAGCATAAAGTGCTTTAGGCACAATCATTTCTCTTATTCTCTAAGTATTTCTCAGAATTCTCTGAGGGGCAGTGAACATAAGGCATGTTTGCTATTAGCTTCATAATATATAATTTATATCCTAAATAAGTCAAATGTTTTTTGGTAATTGACAGTGAATTTTTGGTAACATTGAAAAAGTCATAACTCTTTGATGGATCAGTTTCCTCATCTGTAAAAAGGGGATGACCGAGTATTTGCATCATGGGGTAATAGTGAGGAGTAAAAGAGACTATCCATATGAAATTCTCTGAACAATAACTAGCAAATAATAAGCACTTAGTAAATGCTTTGGTTTTTGTCAAAACCAAACATATCATTGCCATGTTTTCAAACAAATCTAAAGGAACTAAACAAGAATAGAGCAATAGACCTAGAACTATATTCTCTGTGTCCTTTTGTGTCCCTTTGCTTTCGTTTTTCATGGAAATGCATGTCTGCAGAGAAATGCCCTGGCTTGCATTTATGAGTCTGAAGAGGGGAAAAAAACCAGCCTTTGGAAGAGAGAGTCAGCTCAGTCTCAGCAAAGCCATTTTATTGTTAACTTTTTTTTTTTTTTTTGGCAAATTACTTCACTCGTCAAGGCCTCACTGAAAAAGAAGGAAACAGAAAAGCAAACAGGCAAACACACAGCCATATGATAGCTGGGTAAAGATAAGGGTCAAAGAGCAAAACAGAAACGCCTGGACCCCGAGGGAGTGAAAGGCCTCCTCAATTTTCAAATGGTTGAGACAATGGTACTACCTGTTAACACTTGTGAGGCAATAAGATCTCAGGCTTTGGAGCCTGACTGTGTTCAATTCTGATTTTTTTCTACCCTCCAACACTGTAACTGCAACCAAGTTATTTAACCTTTATGCATGTTGGTAAAACATTTATAACAATGTCTGACACACAGTAAGTACCTAATAAATTAGAGCTGTTTTGAACTAATATGTGTAATACATAAATGAGATTTTAAGTATAAAGAAGCATTTAGCACAGTGCCTGGCACGTAGTAAACTCTTAATAAACAAAAGTGGCTGTCATCATCTTTCCTGGAGGAAGGGTACCTAAGCTGAAACATGAAAGATGAACAAGAATTAGACAAATGAAAGAAGAATGAGTATTCCATGTTGGGATAATACATACAAAAAGTCAGATGGGAGTCAAAGCATGGCTTGTAGTGAAACTGGCAGTTTATGGAGGTAGAGGACATAGATTAAGGAGTGTGCGTACTCACGTCAGGTCCAACTCTTTGTGACCCTGTGGACTGTATGTATGCCCTTATGGACTGTAGCACACCAGACTCCCCTGCCCAGGGTTCTCCAGGCAAGAATACTGGAGTGGGGTTGCCATGCCCTCCTCCAGGGGATCTTCCTGACCCAGGGATTGAACCCATGTCTCTTGCACTGCAGGCAAATTCTTTACCCACTGAGCCACCTGGGAAGCCCCTAAGGAGTGTGGTATATGCTGTAAAAGTTATTGTTGTTTAGTTGCTAAGTCATGTCCAACTCTTTTGGGACCCCAAGGACTGTATCCCACCAGGCTCCTCTATCCATGGGATAGAACACTGGAGTAGATTGCCATTCCTTTCTCCAAGGGATCTTCCTGATCCAGGGATCAAACCTGGGTCTCCTGCATCGCAAGCGGATTCTTTACCACTGAGCCACCTGGAGCCATTTGTAGCATTCTTTAATAAAGCTGGCACACACTGACTAGCACATCTAAATATGTGGAGTGCTCCCACTGGTGAGGAGGCTGTCTCTCCAGCAGGATCAGCAGGTCCATGCCATGCTGGTCTTATCCAGCCTTTGAGCATGTGTAATTGCTGGCATCCTATGGAAGGGATTCAGTTACATTCAGCAGTGGATTCTGGTAAGTATCCTGGGTGACTGAAGAACCCTCAAAAAAAAAAAAAAAAAAAAGCCAGTGGGAAGGATTATAAGTTAGTAAAGATACTCTTTGTTTTGACAACCTACCAAGGAGACAAAAGCCATGGTGTTTCTATCTCTAATGAACGAATCTCTTTTCCTTGAAGTCTGATAAAAGAAATGGAATTCTTTCTTGGCAAAACAAATATATATCAGGTTTCGGTTATTTCTCAAATTTCTAGCAATGTTAAAGTGTAATTTAAGTCACTTATTAATAGCAACAGCTCCTATGACTTGAAATGTATTCTTAACGCATAGATACAAGAGTTACTGACTTGGTCTATTCTTATGGAAACAAGTTTGTTATAGTAAGATAACATCCATATTCCTCTTTTTAAAAATAACTATGTTTTTATGTTTGATGGAATCATGAGATTCTGTAATATATTAGAAAAAACCATGCATGATATTGGTCCATTGTGGCAGTATATCATAATTATTCAGCTTTCTTTTACCATTAATGACAGAAGATTCTGAATAAAAACATACTAATATCTACCAGATGTTCAGAAAAACATAAATATCTCCACATCAGCATATTTTAGCAAAAAGTCAACAAAATGTTCTCAACTTCTTTTTCCGTTTTTAGTTCTCAGAACATGCTCTTTGATATGATATTTTTAATCCTCATTAGGGATTTGCTTCTGGTTCCTTTAATATCCTCCACAAGAGACTGACTATATAGTTTCAAATATAACCAACATGCATCTTGCTACCTTTTCCCCTATTACTCTATATGTCAAGAGGCAGGCTGGTGTAATGGGAAGAGATCCACCAGCTATGTGGTCAAAGACATACCAGTTTACACATAGTCTCATCTTAACAGCTAGGTGGCCTTGGGGAAATTGCTTAAACTTTCTGAACCTGAGTTTCTTCTTCTTTACAATGGTGAAAATAATTCTTTCATTGAAGGGTTATTTCAAAGAAAACACTAATAAAGTGCCAAGTATTCAGCCATATTCAATAAAAGGCAGCAATTATCTTAGCCATCTGAAGACTATTATAGTTTCTTGGTTTCCTTTGATCATTGGATTTTTCATTTTTTCTTCTCTATTGATACCTTAACCTTATTAAATTTCTTCTTTTTTTCTAAGATTCATGTTTTCCTCTTCAGTTATCAGTCTAGAAACTTATCCTCTTAGCCCCAGCTCCTTTATAGACATGCTATGCCAGGATGAGGGCTGTGCGGTGCTTTATAACACCCAAGACAAAACCCTGGTGCATGTACTACCTGACACATTGCAGTTAGTTCTTCCTGCTAGGAAAACAACTCCCATATGGACTCCATGAAATAGCAAGTAAAAGTGGAATAAATCATTTATTATTTTTTCCTGTGGTGAATTCCATGCTGTCAACTTAGGCAGGAGCAAATGGCCTATTGTAAAAATTATACTTGGGAATATAGGCAGGAATGGGCTGCCTATCCATTGAGGCTAATTAACCCCTCTGGAAGCTAAGAGCACCTAAACAATGCAGGGAAGACTTAGTTTTTAGAACGGCACCCTGGTATCCTGGAAGGATAATTCATTTAATATAGAGGAATCCCTATGTGATAGTTTACATACTATGGTTTACCAGAGGAATTTCCCCAAGGTGACCATCTTGAACCATCTTGAACCAAGACCACTGAACAAATAATGAAGAAGAAAGAGGTAAAAATTAGAAGTCTTTGCTTTTCAGTCCAAAGTTTAGAACCTCACAGAAAAAACAATCCTGACACAGAGGTTAAGCAGAAAAGACATTATGAGACTCCTAATTTCCAAGTCCATATTTAGAAGGAAGCAAACCCTTGACAGGAAGTTGTCATCCTTTTGGATTTGTGAAATCCTTTTCTTCTACTGGTTCATATCTATTTCCATTCAAATACTGTGGGATTAGATAGATTTCATTTTGGCCAGGTGGTCTTTAACCTGGAGTGCTACAGCTGTATTAAGAGGTAGTAAAGATGTGTTCTTCTATGTCTTGACTCACTGCTATGCTATCAGTTTATTTTGATTTAGAAATTGGCTAATGCTACACAAAATCTTCCTTCCTGGAATTCAGAGAGCAGCTTATTTATATGTAGATGTAGCTATATGACATTTTCAAATGCCATACATTTGCATATGAAGGTCTCTTTCTTCCCCTTTCAGTAAACAGTCTCTGCTATTACTTCCAAAGCAATGTTTAGAATTACATTTTCTATACAAGTCTTTCCTTAAATGTTTTTGAAATGCCCAGTAGAGATAAAAAATGAACCCCTCAAGATGGAATCCACTTTTTAGGGTGAATATATGTATGCTTATACACACACACACACACACACACACACACACACACAAGAAGAGAGAGATTGATTCACCTGTTTCCGTGGCTTTGGGCTAAAAGTTTTAAAAAATGATAAATACTATCATTATGGTAAAAATTTCTCAAGAGTAAAACAAAAGTGGCACTAATTTGATATGGAGCATCCTTTAAACATTCATAGAGTTTGGTTTCTACATAGATGACTATCAGCCTAATTCATTTATTCAACAAATAATTATTGAGTGATCTCCTATATATCAGACATTTTTTCCTAGGTGCCCTGTCTATAGAGGAAGACAAGACAAATTCCCTGTCCTCTTGAAGTCTACATTGTAACAAAATAAGACAGAAAATAAAAAGGTAAAAATGAGCACATTAAGAACATTCCGTCCTCATTCAGTGCTGTGAGGAAAACCTAACAGTACTGGTGGAGAGAATACATGGGCTGCTGGTGGACATTAAGTAGAATGGTTGGCAGGCTTTCTCTTGAAAGATATGAAGGGTCCGACCAGGGGACCAGAAGAGGGGTGCATCTTTAAAAACACAGAAAAGTCTAAGGTCAAATAGTACTCTTTAAACATAATACACAGAACAATAAGTTTGCAATAAGAAGGGTGCTTTAAAATACAACTCAGGAAAAAAAAATACAATTCAGAGTGAAATGACTGTTTTTTTGACATTAGAGTTTTAAGAAACAATAAAGAAGAAGGAGGGTTTTCCTGGTAGCTCAATGGTAAAGAATCTGCCTGCCAATGCAGAAGACACAGGAGCTGAGGGTTCTATCCCCCAGTCAGGAAACCCAGTATTCTTGCCTGGAGAATCCCATGAACAGAGGAGTCCATGGGGTCTGAGTGTTTCCACATTTTCCATTTGCTTTCAGGGCTCCCTAGTATGGGCCCCACTGTTTCCCAGGGATATATCCTGGGTTGTCTCTGTTTTTCCCTCACCTGCGTTCCCTGACAGCCCAAAGCTCAACATCTTTTTGAGGATGACCAATGCAAAGAAATAGAGAAAAACAATAGAATGGGAAAGACTAGAGATCTCTTCAAGAAAATTAGAGATACCAAGGGAACATTTCATGCAAAGATGGGCTCGATAAAGGACAGAAATGGTATCGACCTAACAGAAGCAGAAGATATTAAGAAGAGGTGGCAAGAATACACAGAAGAACCGTGCAAAAAAGATCTTCATGACCCAGATAATCATGATAGTGTGATCACTCACCTAGTACCAGACATCCTGGAATGTGAAGTCAAGTGGGCCTTAGGAAGCATCACTATGAACAAAGCTAGTGGATGTGATGGAATTCCAGTTGAGCTATGTCAAACCCTAAAAGATGATGCTGTGAAAGTGCTGCATTCAATATGCCAGCAAATTTGGAAAATTCAACAGTGGTCACAGGACTGGAAAAGGTCAGTTTTCATTCCAATCCCAAAGGAAGGCAATGCCAAAGAATGCTCAAACTACCGCACAATTGCACTCATCTCACATGCTAGTAAAGTAATGCTCAAAATTCTCCAAGCCAGACTTCAGCAATATGTGAACCATAAACTTTCAGATGATTAAGCTGGTTTTAGAAAAGGCAGAGGAACCAGAGATCAAACTGCCAACAATTGCTGGATCATTGAAGAAGCAAGAGAGTTCCAGAAAAACATCTATTTCTGCTTTACTGACTACGCCAAAGCCTTTGACTGTGTGCATCACAATAAACTGTGGAAAATTCTGAAAGAGATGGGAATACCAGACCACCTGACCTGCCTCTTGAGAAACCTATATGCAGGTCAGGAAGCAACAGTTAGAACTGGACATGGAACAACAGACTGGTTCCAAACAGGAAAAGCAGTACGTCAAGGCTGTATATTGTCACCTTGCTTATTTAACTTATATGCAGTGTACATCATGAGAAACTCTGGGCTGGAAGAAGCAAAAGCTGGAATCAAGACTGCCAGGAGAAATATCAATAACCTCAGATATGCAGATGACACCACCCTTATGGCAGAAAGTGAAGAGGAATTAAAGAGCCTCTTGATGAAGGTGAAAGAGGAGAGTGGAAAATGCTGGCTTAAAGCTCAACATTCAGAAAACTAAGATCATGGCATCCGGTCCCATCACTTCATGGCAAATAGATGGGGAAACAGTGGATGACTTTATTTTTGGGGGCTCCAAAATCACTGCAGATGGTGATTGTAGCCATGAAATTAAAAGACGCTTACTCCTTGGAAGGAAAGTTATGACCAACCTAGACAGCATATTAAAAAGCAGAGACATAACCTTGTCAACAAAGGTCCATCTAGTCAAGGCTATAGTTTTTCCAGTGGTCATGTATGGATGGGAGAGTTGGACTATAAAGAAAGCTGAGCACCGAAGAATTGATGCTTTTGAACTGTGGTGTCGGAGAAGACTCTTGAGAGTCCCTTGGACTGCAAGGAGATCCAACCAGTCCATCCTAAAGGAGATCAGTCCTGGGTGTTCACTGCAAGAACTGATGCTGAAGCTCCAGTACTTTGGCCACCTCATGCAGAGAGTTGACTCATTGGAAAAGACTCTGATGCTGGGAGGGGTTGGGGGCAGGAGGAGAAGGAGATGACAGAGGATGAAATGGTTGGATGGCATAACTGACTCAATGGACATGAGTTTGGGTAAACTCTGGGAGTTGGTGATGGACAGGGAGGCCTGGCTTGCTGCAGTTTGTGGGGTCGCAAAGAGTTGGACACGACTGAGCGACTGAACTGAACATCATTATTTTCAATTCACTTCTCTCCCAACCTCTATCCCCATGTGTTCCTTTCTATGCTGATGTCCTCAAATAAACAGGTAAAAAATGGACTCAATATTTTGTCCCAAAATATTCTCTTCCTTATACTGTTTTCCTTGTCTTAGAGAATGGAACTATCATTCATTTAGGCAGCCAAGCAAAAATCGGTCACATTTTTCTTGATTCTCCCTTTCTCTTGACTTTCATACCCAGTCAGTTGGCAAAGCTGATAATTTTTTAGCTCTTAAATCCATCCCAGATCTGTTCCTCCCTCTCCACTGCCACCACCATCAATGGCATTCATGCTTCATTGTTCTCTAGTTAACTCCATGTTCTCCTACCTCATTTTGCCTATGTTTCTCTCTCTCTAGCCTATTCTTTACTTTGCTGTCAAGTTTTTTTCCTAATTAAAAATATGACATCATTTAAGATACCTCAATGGCCCCTTATGAGCAGAGTAAATTTCAACTTTCCTTGAAAGTGGAAGTGAAGTCGCTCAGTTGTGTCCAACTCTTGGTGACCCCATGGACTGTACCTACCAGGCTCCTCCATCCATGGGAGTTTCCAGACAAGATTACTGGAGTGGGTTGCCATTTTCTTCTTTGAAGTTCCTCATTTCCATTCCCATCTTAGCCCTCTTTTCCCTTTCCTTATCCTATACTTCAGCTACTCCAGACTATTTGCCGGCCCCTAAAAAAAGCCTGCTTATCAATGCCTCTTTGCCTTTTCAAATGCTGTTCCCTAGTTTTATAATGACCTTTTCTCTGCCACCAAGTTAAGTACCAACTTCTCTGTAATACCTCCTACTTCTCTTATTGCCAGTCGCAGTCACTCCATCAGCTTGAGTCTCTGCACTGTTATATAAGCATCTCTGAGCTATACTTTATTTCTAGAAAGGACACCTTCTCCCCAAGCAGGTTGTGAGAAGATAAGACAGCATGTTGTGTGTGTGTGTGTGTGTGTGTGTGTGTGTGAGTAAACACAAATATAACACAAATATAAATATATATGCATGTGTGTTAGTCACTTAGTCGTGTCTGACTCTTTGCAACCCCATGGACTATAGCCCACCAGGCTCCTCTATTCATGGAATTCTCCAAGCAAGATACTGGAGTGAATTGCCATTCCCTTTTCCAGGGGATCTTCCCTACCCAGGGATCAAACCCCAGTCTCCTGAACTGCAGGCAAATTCTTTACCATCTGAGCTACCAAGAATGCCCATATATACTCATGATACAAAGTAAAGGAGAAATAAATATATTTTTCTACTGTTTTCTATTGTTTTACTTCTACTTCAGCACTCTTAGTCCTTTATTTTCTAATTACTGTAAAAAGTTATTTGAATAATCATCATTTAGTAAAAAGGGCTTGTTAGAGTAACATGACTCTTTGAATTTCTGAGAAACAGGCCTGGATGTAATTTGCCTCTGAATTCTCTAATTTATAAAAAGTAAAAACAAATATTATCAGAATCAGTAAGAAATTGCTCAGTTTTCATAAAAATTCACTAATACTAAAATTCTGCAATGCATCTTCTTAATGTATAGATGGGGGGGCAGGTCTTGGGTTGTCTGTTACATCTGTGACTTTGAAGTCTTGGATTCTGCAGCCTGAGAACCAGGACACTTTATTTTATGGGTGTCACAGTTAAAATCATATCCCTTGAGAGTGTCTGAAAATAGGTGGAACTTTACTAGGAACTTTACTAGGCTTAGAACTTGCTGTTTTGATGAGCTCGGGCAACAGTGGTGAATGATTCTGAAGAGGAACTCTGCTAATTTGCTAATCATTTTCAGGATTTTAACATATTGAGGCAGATTCTGGGGAAATTCACTGGCCTCACTCTTTAGTCTGTGGCTTTAGGTGTCATTGCTGTCTACAGTAATGGATGAGATTGTCATCTGGAACAGACACGATATCTATTCAATGCCTATGGTTTACAGAGAAGACAACTAACACTCTGGGAGGTTATGATCAAATACAGGACCTAACACGGGTCTCCCTGGGGCTTAGTGCATAGAAATGATGAGAATCACAGGTGCCTTAAATCCCAAGATTTTCCCACCTACATGGAAATGACTCTGTTACTTAAAGATACTATAACCCTGCTGTTTATGACCCGCCACCCAGAATATTGGAAATAAAAGCAAAATTAAACAGATGGGACCTAATGAAACTTAGAAGCTTTTGCCCAACAAAGGAAACTATAAGTAAGGTGAAAAGACAGCCCTCAGAATGGGAGAAAATAATAGCAAACAAAGCAACAGACAAAGGATTAATCTCAAAAATATACAAGCAACACCTGCAGCTCAATTCCAGAAAAATAAATGACCCAATCAAAAAATGGGCCAAAGATCTAAACAGACATTTCTCCAAAGAAGACATACAGATGGCTAACAAACACATGAAAAGATGCTCAACATCACTCATTATCAGAGAAATGCAAATCAAAACCACAATGAGGTACCATTACACACCAGTCAGGATGGCTGCTATCCAAAAGTCTACAAGCAATAAATGCTGGAGAGGGTGTGGAGAAAGGGGAACCCTCTTACACTGTTGGTGGGAATGCAAACTAATACAGCCGCTATGGAGTACAGTGTGGAGATTTCTTAAAAAACTGGAAATAGAACTGCCATATGACCCAGCAATACCACTTCTGGGCATACACACCGAGGAAACCAGATCTGAAAGAGACACATGCACCCCAATGTTCATCACAGCACTGTTTATAATAGCCAGGACATGGAAGCAGCCTAGATGTCCATCAGCAGACGAATGGATAAGGAAGCTGTGGTACATATACACCATGGAATATTACTCAGCCGTTAAAAAGAATTCATTTGAATCAGTTCTAATGAGATGGATGAAACTGGAGCCCATTATATGGAGTGAAGTAAGCCAGAAAGATAAAGACCAATACAGTATACTAATGCATATATATGGAGTTTAGAAAGATGGTAATGATAACCCTTTATGCAAAACAGAAAAAGAGACACAGATGTACAGAACAGATTTTTGGACTCTATGGGAGAAGGCGAGGGTGGAATGTTTTGAGAGAACAGCATCGAAACATGTATATTATCAAGGGTGAAACAGATCACCAGCCCAGGTTGGATGCATGAGACAAGTGCTTGGGGCTGGTGCACTGGGAAGACCCAGAGGGATCGGGTGGAGAGGGAGGTGGGAGCGGGGATCGTAATGGGGAATACATGTAAATCCATGGCTGATTCATGTCAATGTATGACAAAAACCACTACAATATTGTAAAGTAACTAGCCTCCAACCAATAAAAATAAATGGGAAAAAAAATAAAAACAAACAAAGAAAAAGCAACTAAGTCCTAAGGATGTAATGTACAGCACTAACAGTGTTGTATGGTATATATAAAGCTGTTAAAAGAGGAGAGCCTAAGAATTCTCATCACAGGAAAAAATTTTTTTTCTTTTCTTTTTTCTGTATCTATACAAAATGATGAATGTTAACTAAACCTATTGTAATCATCTCACAATATATGTCAATTAAACCATAATGTTGTATACCTTAAACATAAAAAAAAAGAAAGATACTATAACCCATGTCACGGGTACTAGCAGAAGAGAATGGAAACAGGTAAATGGGAAAAAAAGTCAAAGAGGATGGAGAAAGTGTTATACTAACACTTTTAAGATTTTCATTAGACGTAAAATAGAAATGTTAAAATGATTTGAGATCAGTGAAATACTTGACTTAGCTGATTTTAGGGATTGTGACTTTTATACTAAGAATAATAATTGAGATATACCATCATATTACTTAAGTTTCTGTTGCTGAATATATTTTCTTATCAAAATTTCTATTTAACTTTAACATAGAACACAATATTCCTTGGCATTTGAGTGTTGACAGTTTTATCACAACAGTTTTTCTTTAACCCCTTAATTCAAAGTTTTCTTTCCTTGTAAGTTGTGTTTTAACCTCTTGGAATCATTCCCTGAGAGAGAAATACTGTGGAGTTTTTAATGAAAATCATTAGAAATCAGAATTCACTTGCCAAAAATTAGCTTGAAGTGAAAATTGCGGTAGACAGAGGAACCCCAAACATCTTCAGTTTCCATTAAGCATGAAGGGACTCTGAGCAAAGTAATTTCTTGGTGAGAACTCTGGCCTACTGTAGGATTCCACTGCTTCTTTTGTATTTGACAGTTTCAAACACATGGTATACCCTAGTGCTCTAAAAACACAATGCAGAAGGGGAATGACCAATAATAGATATTGGTACATCAGAATAACATGACAAATTGGATGAACTGACAGGCAGGTGATGAATAGTTTTAACATGACCCTAAAAATAGTGAAGGAATGTTTGCACATTGACACTTCTCTAAAGGCAGATGGATATGCATGACCTGAGCTTTTAGACAGGTGTCAGGAATATTGATGGTTGATATAGGAATGATCATTTTCTTGGCACTGTTGCAGGAGACAGTTTGCATGATTAATGATGCATCTTAGGCTTTTTTTTTTTCTCCTCAGGGCAGAAAGGGATATGATCCTTTGTAACCCCAAGGAATGTAAGAATTCTACCTTCAGGGTAAGGCAGGAAAGCTTTATTCGCCTAAAAGCACCATTTTCTTTTGCAGGGGGTGGGGGGTGGTGGTGGGGGGTGGTGGTGATGAAGAAATAGTAGGAAAATAAACATGCGATCGTGACATATGAGATGACAGTGCTTGGCAGGATGATTATAACACACTTCTTATGAACAGGGTTCTGCCCCACGGCAGAGGAGTCTTCACAGATCTGAAAGCACAGAGTGCAGTAAACCTGGGCTCTGACAAAACCAAAGCAAACTTTGGCTTTGGAGTGGATCCGATCACATACAGGGCTTGAGTGAACATTTAAGAACCACTTCCAAAAGAAACAGTACAAGACCAAGGGCAGGAAATAGGAGGTGAGATCATCTTCCTAATGTTTATATTCATTTCAGGTTTTCGGAGACAATTTTCTGATTCAAATCAACTCAATATTGTTTCTAAATGCTAAATCTAGTGAGAAAGGGCTTTTCTTTTCCAAGAATAATGCTGTTTGCTCAGGTTTTTAAAATGTCACATAGAGCAGTGAATGAACTCAAGGCTCAAGATTAAATACAGAGTCTAAAAATAGTTTGTAGATATATTCTGCTAAACTCTGAGCATCCCATCTACTAACAATATTATAGTAGATAAAGGTAAATATAAGCTATGGGTGTAAACTCCAAATTTTTTTTTCCTTTCATTTTTCAAGGAATAAAGAGCAACCATGGAATTCAAGTTCCTATAAAAATCTTTGGTGATTAAGGTGATCAAAAAACAAGCAATCTAGTTCTCCAAAGAGATATAAATATAGGGTGGAGGCTCATTTGTATGAGGGAAAGTGGTAAGAATTTCATCTTCATGTACACAAGTGATTTGATTATTTCTTTATTTTCCATTTTCTTGGAGAGAGGACAAGAGTTATAACTTAAAATCTGTGCTGGTACTAGAAATGTTTACATTTGTATTTATTGATTAAATTATCAGTGAGTAAAACTCATATCCAAAATGTAGAAATGATGGAGTGTGTCTTACCTAGAATAGGCCTTTAACAAATTTAACTCATAATTTTAATTGGTACCCTGCTACATTCAAATTCTGTAACAGAGTTCTCTTGGTGGTGGTTTGCTGGTTTAGTTGCTAAGTTGTGTCAGACTCTTGCGACCGCATAGACTGTAGACCGCCAGGTCCTCTGTTCATGGGATTTTCCAGGCAAGAATACTGGAGTGGGTTGCCATTTCCTTCTCCAGGGGATGGGTTCTTCTGGACCCAGGAATAGAACCCAGGTCTCCTGCATTGCAAGTGGACTCCTGCATTGCAGACAGATTCTTTACCAACTGAGCTACCAGGGAAGCCTGGTAGAGTTCTCTTAATAGAGCTAAATCATATTACTTTAAACTAATACAATTTTTACTCACAAACATGCTACACATGTTGACTACAGTGAACTCTTCTATTACTTAGGAGCACATTGAAAGAAAAAAAAAATCATTGTAACAGTATGAATGGTTGCCCCAAATAGCCCTTGTGCTTTTAGAAAATGGAGCTTGAGCTTAAGCCAGTCAGTAGGAAACAGAATTACCTGAAGCATAAATTCTAAGCTTTATACACATTCAAGGGAAGACTGTCTAACACAGCCTTGCCATTTTTTATAAAAATGATCCAACGAATACACACACACAGAAAGAGGAAAATAGAAATCTAAAATCTAAAAAAATTTAATTAAAAAAAATTAGATACAATTATGCTATCCAAAGTAAATAATTTATTTCAGTCTTGAGAACAATTAAAACTTTAATGACAACATGAGAAACATGTTAGAATAAGACGTATCCATATCCTAAATTTGTGCCAATAATAATTCCTTATAACTCCAAATGAATCTCATCTTACAAAGGATTTTCATTTTCAAAACATGTGAAAAGGCAGAAAAGATATAATCTTCATTTATGATTCTCAGGGAGGCTAGGAGACTTTCCCAGATGATATATTTGTGAGTTGAGCAAGTAGGTTTAGAATTTAGGTCTTTTGTCAACCTATCCAGTATGTTTCCCACAATAAAAACATTTCAATAGGGAATTAACAAACCGTATACAGAATAATATTCAATAAATGGATACAGGGCTTTCCTGGTGGCTCAGTGGTAAAGAATCCACTTCCCAGTGCAGGAGACATGGGTTTGATCCCTAATCCAGGAAGATCCCACATGCTGAGGAGCATCTAGGCTTGTGTCCCATACTACTAAGCTTGTGCTCCAAAGCCTGGAACCATAACTACTGAAGCCCAAGTGCCCTAGGGCCTGTGCTCTGCAACAAAAGTCCATGCAGCAAAGAAGATTCAGCACAGGCAAATTAAATATATTAATTACCTAAATTTAAAAAAATAGATTATAGATACTTGTATGTTATTTCATTTGTCTATACCAGGCAGATTTAGTTCATTTTTTTAGTGACAAACTTTTGGCATAAAACTTGTACAGATGAAAAAAAAAAATCCCATCTTTCAGGGATAGTTTTTAGAAAGAACATCATAAATTTTTCAAAACATTAACATATATATCTCAGACAATTTATTTACCAACTCTTCCTTCTTAGATTTGTTTTGTTTTGTTTTGGATAAAGCTCAATGGTACACGTACTATATGAATAGGTAGTAGTATAATCTAAGACAGAAAATAGCACTGCTGTTAAAGTTCTTCATTTGTTTCAACACTAAAGTAATTACTGTAGCAAAGACTCGCTCATTTATCATTTCCTGTTGTCTTTGCTATTATTCCAAGTTGTCTTTTAAAACAAATATCCTCATTGTCCTTGTTGCAAAACCAATAACTTTATTTCACTAGGTATGAGAGCAAACCCGTGCAGTCAAGTTCATTCCCCATTCCAAGGAGGATCTGTGCCTGGGAGCCGCTAAACTAACACACATAGGTGTCCTTTCCTGAGAAAGGTCTAGCTGAGTTCTAGGTTGCCTTTTAAGAGGCTTCTCCAAACTCACCTCCATTTTCAACTATGAAGGTTTTCATGAACACCTGAGATCTACAGCCATTATCAAGCATGTGGTTCCATGAACAACACAATTTCAGCCTTAAGAATTGCTGTTGGACACTTAAATAGAATTTAGCCAGCCTGATTTTAAATATATTTCTCTGAATCAGGTTTATAAAGATTTCTACTGAGGAAGTGCCAGATAATAAAAGAAGCTGTGAAATAGTTGCTGTAGCCTCCTCTGAGAATGTCATTAAAGATTTTTCAAAGGCAATGTTTGGCTCAGCGATTTAGTCAAAATGTTTTAAGGAGTAACTAATATGAACACATCTGCCTACAATGTGGGACACCTGGGTTCTATCCCTGGGTCAGGAAGATCCTCTGGAGAAGGAAATGGCAACCCACTCCAGTACACTTGCTTGGAGAATCCTACGGATGGAAGAGTCTGGCAGACTACAGTCCATGGGGTCGCAAAGAGTTGGACACGACTGAGCGACTTGACCTTCACCTTAACATGAACACAAGGATGACACAGCTTTGGAGTGAAACAGAGCAGGGACCTGTAATCAGACTACCAGCTAAGAATACTGCATAAGATAAGGATCCAATTATGACTAGGGGACTTTCTTAAGTAACTTATGACAACTAAGAGTGTAACTTCCTTTTTAGCTAGATGCATTTTCATCATTCAGAAAATGCATTCCTTTTTATTTTAAAGACATTCAGAAACAGACATTCCTTCTTATTTGTAAAGCTCTAAAGGATATTTCTATTTATGAGACAACCATTGTTTTTAAAAAAAAGACTGTATGTTTCAAACAGTAAGATAAAAAGAAACTTGGACTAAGCCAGCGATCCTTGATTTAGGGTTATGTCTCCTCTGTGGCACGGGAAAACTGAGAAATGATTAGAGGACCCAGTTGCAGACTTCATGGTGTGACTTAATGTCTAGAACCTAAGTAATGTTTATGCGTGTGTACTAAGTTGCTCCAGTTGTGTCTGACTCTGCGACACTCTGGACTGTAGCCCGCCAGGCCCCTCTCTCCATGGGGATTCTCTAGGCAAGAATATTGGAGTGGGTTTCCATGCCAGTATTCCAGGGGATCTTCCTGACCCAGGGATTGAACCCTCGTCTTTTATGTCTTCTGCATTGGCAGGCAGGTTCTTTACCCATTGAGCCACCTGGGAAGCCCTACTTCCCTATAATTTCTAAGACCATTAAGCAGGATTTGCAAACCTTGACACTATTGGCACTTTTGGCTAGATAATTCCTTGTTGTGGGGACCTGTCCTCTACATTGTAAGATGTTTAGTATAGCAGCAACCTTGGCCTCCACCTACTAGATGTGCGTGTACCTCCTCATCCCCAGACAATTAAAAATGCCTCTAGAAATTGTCAACTGTTGCCACGGTTGAGAATCACTGGCACAAGGAAAGGGTCAATGACTTTCCCTCAAGATCATGCTTTTTTTTTTTTTTTTAAGATCATGCTTTTTGAACTAAAGTTGTGTATTTGATTATAGAATCCTAAATCCAGAAAGACTTCATTATAATATAATTTTACTTTCCAATTTTACTGATGAGAAAACCTAAGATTCTTAGAGGCTAAATACCCGTCTAAGTTTCAACGAGGTAGGTTAGAATAAAGATGACACTAAGTCAAAATTTTTGCACTCCTATTCCAGGCTCTTTCTCTTACAAAATGCTCTTTGTAAGTTATTTGCTCTGAAATTAAAATAAAATTAAGAAATAAATATGGCTACCTATATCATTGGAGAATATCCTTGTAGAGAATTTAAAACAGTAGACAATACACATAAAATTTCTACTTGATTTTGGAAAGAGCTAAGTGATTCTATTCCAGTATATTATTTTCCTGATATGATGATGATGATAATCATGATTATAATGAAGATGACAGTGGTTTTCTTAGGATAACATTACAATTAGCTGTATTTAATAAGCATATACCAATTCACGGCTAATGTGAACAGCTAACAAGCACATTAAATTGCAGAAAGCAGTCAGCTTGAATGTTAGAATAGACTCTCAACAACATGCTTAGGTAAGTGAGAGGTAATGGCTGTCTATCACTGTTGATGGGTGCTCTGCCTACTATTAATTACTTTGCATGTAGAAGACAGTGTGGACACTTTCTTTA
This sequence comes from Muntiacus reevesi, assembly GCF_963930625.1. NCBI lineage: Eukaryota > Metazoa > Chordata > Mammalia > Artiodactyla > Cervidae > Muntiacus > Muntiacus reevesi. The sequence continues at coordinate 154,556,517 of NC_089251.1, read as the reverse complement.
AATGATTTTACAGATAAGTTTCCCTTGCCTGCCTGTTGGCTCCTGCTCATACTTCCATCACTACATTTCATTAAAAAATCAGAAACAAAGGCATATGTCCCAACTAGGGGGAAGGGTGAGTGGCTAGGGTTTGGAGATAGGAGTGAGATTTGCTCAGAGATCATTTCAAACAACTAGAAACCTTCAACTTCCCTGGGGCTCTTTAAATAATGGAAAAATAAATAGGAGAAAACCTCCTGGTGCAAGATTTGTAGAATAATTGTGACAGTACATGAACAGTCAATCTGCAGAAGTGAATTTGGATGTGTACTGCCTGACAAAACACTAATTGCCTGTTGGTTTAAACTCTGTAGACTAATAACATGATCTTTCTGGAATACTTAATTTCTAGAGGACAAATGGAGCTTGTTTATAGGCTTCATTTTCTGAACGGTTTTTAAAATTTTATTCAAAAAATTTTTTAGTTAAACAGACATTTATTTCTGTTATTAAATGAAATGCTCTCGGGAAGAGGTTTTATGATGTATGGCTGGCACACACAGCTTTGAGTCTTAGAAAATGTGAAAGATAAAAGCAATGCATGCGTGCTAAAGTCGCTTTAGTCATGTCTGACTCTTTGCAGTCCCACGGACTATAGCCAGCCAGGCTCTTCTATCCATGGAATTCTCCAGGCAAGAATACTGCAGTGGGTTGCCATGCTCTCGTCCAGGGATCTTCCTGCCCCAGGGATGGAAATTGTGTCTCCTTTCTCCTGTATCAATCGGCAGGGGGGGGTTCTTTACCACCAGCACCACCTAAAAGCAGTCGATTTTTTTTTTTAATTTGGCCTTGAATATATGTTATAGAAAATGGCAATCCACTCCGGTATTCCTGCCTGGAAAACTCCATGGACAGAAGAGCCTAGTGGCCTACAGTCAGCCCATGGAATTGCAAAGAGTCAGACGTGACTGACCAAGTAACACTTTCATATGTTACAGGAATATTATATAACACTACCAAACACTGATGATTCATTCACAGTTCCCCACAGAATCCTCCATCTCATTCTATTTGGAATAATAAATAAACTTGTTCTGTTTGTATTAATGAACTGAAACATTAACAGTGTCATAAAGGAAACCATAAAGGAAATTTATTGGCATAAATGCTAAGAATTATTTTAGGATACACCAAAATATTAAACTTGCTTTCTAAGATTTACTCATTTTTCTTAGTTATTGGTCAGACCTCTTTGAATTATATGTTAAGGAAGGGCTTTGAAAGATAACTTTGCAGAAAAACTTTTGCAACTTTCAAAATGTAGAAGGACCTATCAACCCAATATGGTTAATATTGGTATTCATACCAATATTGTAATTTCTTGGGGGAACTCAGAAGCAGGAAGAAGGGATAGCCCTGTGCTTTTCCAGAGCACTAGAAAGTCTTAAAATCATGAGTTGGCTTTTAGGAGAGCATGTCTAAACTTTACTATATCTAGAAAAATAGGTAGATTGGACAAGAACACCCAGAAATGGAAACTCATCAAAGGAGAGTTACATAGGCCAATAACGTTACTGTTAAGTGCTAACCATGGAAGAGGAAATCCTGGCTAAAGGCACTTATTATCTATATAAATTTGAGGACAAGAATATCTCTATTGTATAGCCTTTTATATCAGGCTGTCTTAGTTTGATTCCTTAAACATCTAAAGAAAATACACTCTGTTCAGATTCACTTAATGACCTCATTATAACTGGGCTTCTTGGAGAATTCAACTCTAAGAAGAGAATGCATTGGCTGAGGAAACAAGAGCTCAGACAATTTTATCTTATTGCAAATCTATACACTGACACGAATCTTGATTTACCGGGGAGGTAACAGCTTACTTTTAGAGTGTTGAAAACATAGATGTCTGAGTCTACAAGTCTAAGAGATCTGTCATGAATTTAGTAAATATCCAATTCTTGCACTGTCCTATCCCAATAGTCTTCTCCCTGCTCCATGGCTCAGATGGTAAAGAATCTGCCTGCAATGCAGGAGACCCAGGTTCCATCCCTGGGTCAGGAAGATTCCCTGGAGAAGAAAATGGCTACCTACACTAGTATTCCTGCCTGGAGAATCCCATGGACAGAGGAGCCTGGTGGGCTACAGTGCATGGGGTCGCAGAGAGTGGGACACGACTGAGAGATTAACACTCTCACTTTCACTATGCCAGTTGCCTATCTCTACCAATTCATCATCTCCACTATGTGATGTGCTGCGTTTGCTGGTTCTCTGCCCTTGACTAAACTTGCCTCTGTCTCCCAACTCCAGCCACTTCCCAAAGCTCAGCTGGAACTGTGCTCCATAATTGGCAAAATCCCCTCTATCATTAGATCTGTCACTCAAATTCTCATCTCTCTTCTTGCATACTGAAGCACTAGCTTTCCCTGAGAGTACCAAGTCCCTTCAGCTTTCAGGACTCAGAGGTGGGGATGGCATGCTTTCCTCTTTGGTCCTCCTTCCTATTTTCAGGTTACATTCCTCAAGCCTTATTACAGATCTTCATGCACTTTTATGCCTAGAGTTTAGCTCATAAGTTAGATTTCTCTTGGTTCCATTTGAGTTCAGACTGAAAGTCTGAGTTTCTTACAAATGATCAACTAGAGGGAATAAGCTACAACCCATAAAATGAGTAACAGTGTTTAGAAATGCATTTTCTCTGAGAGATTTTAGTTTTTCAGATATTTTAAAATATTTTTATTTGATTATGTTTGTATACAGTCTCAAATTGTCAAGATGTGAGAATTGAATTTTTAATGTGCTTGATAATGTGGGTTCACATATTTGGGGCATGTCAGACTCATTAACAAAAGAAGTAAATCAAAGTGCTGTAGATATTTTGGGTTTTTTGAAACTGCTTGAATTCTAGATATTAGTTTTATGGAGAACTATGTGTCTTGAAATTATACAGAGAATTTGAACATATCCTGCTCTTCTTTCAGTTTCACATATTCTATCCATACTTAAACTACTGTTCCTTGGGAACAGAAATGTCATGTTTGAGGTAAAAAGGTAAACCATAGTGGAGAATTATTTCACTTTCATCAGTGATACCAAATGTTTGAATTCAAAGAGTTTTTCCTCTTTCCTAGGCCAAGAAGACTTGTTTTTCCTTGATGGTCAGTTTTTGTTAAAACTATTTATCCTGACTTTGACACTTTCCCTAAATATTCTGCACAAGTGGAAAAAATTCCTGTATACTCTGGGATATAAATGACTAATTTTAAAGTTCAACTAGAAAAAAAAAAATGACACCAAGATCTTGTAGTCCTGTCAAATGTTATGTCCTCTTATTAAATTCCTATTTGGATCACATAGTGTAATAATCTGGTGACCATGTTTTTTAAATGATCAAAATATACCATGCATAACATTGTGTTGACTAGAGGAAAACTGAAAAAAATGACCATGTGATAAATTTGACATAGTAACATGTCAAAGACTTAGAGATGGCAGGTGCTTAATAAGTGTTTCTTTATAGGTGAATTAAAAAATCAGCCAAAGGATCTTGCAATAAGTTGTTATATGACTTGGGCAGGAAAAAATAAAACTTTTGTACTTTTATGATCTTATAAATGACAGTATATGTATAAAAACTCTGAACCCATATGTGAATAGACCATGTCCCATACAATGTGTTACATTTCCCATAAAATAAATTCTTTTAAGTTGTCAGACCAAAAGGAAACTAACAGCAAGAGCTAGCTTACTTGCTACTTGCTAACGCCTTATGTAACATCTTTTTTTTTTTTTTTTTTTGTATAATTGCTTTACAATGGTGTGATAGTTTCTGCTGTACAGCAAAGTGAATCAGCTATATGTATATATATCCCTACCCTCTTGAGCCTCCGGCTTCCCTCAACCCCACCCCTCTCGGTCATCACAGAGCACTGAGCTGAGCTTCCTATGCTATATGGCAGCTTTCCACTAGCCGATTATTTTACACATGATAGTGTCCATAGGCAGATGAATGGATAAAGAAGATGTGGTATACATATAAAATACAACACTGCTCTGCCATAAAAAGGAATGAAACTGGGTCATTTGTAGTGATGTGGATGGACATAGAGTCTGTCATATAAAGTGAAATAAGTAAGAAAGAGAAAAACAAATACCGTGTATTAACACGTATATATGGAATCTAGAAAAATGGTACAGATGAACCTGCTTCCAGAAAAGAATAGAGATGCAGACACAGAAAATGGACATATGGACACAGGAGATGGGGAAGGGAGGGATGGGACGAATGAGGAGAGTAGCATTGACACATACACACTTACATTTCATCTCAGCTCAAACTTCAGCTCTGTGGGAGTAGGCTTATTACTGAACAGATAAAGAAACTGAGGCTCAGAATGGTTAACTAGCTGATTCAAATTTAAATAAGCAATAATAACATGGCCAGTGTTTCAACTCAGCCCTGTCTGATTTGTAATGGCTTTAACCACTAAACTGGCAGCCACACCTTCATGGGAGGGAAAAGTTGATGAGTAACACCTCATGGTGAACAATTTGTTTTAGAAAAAAAGTGTTTCAAATAGGAAAAAAAAAAGTGCACATAAATGATGCAGGGTGCTATTATGAACTGGGGCATAAACACAAAGTTTTCCAGCATGTCTAGCAAGGCCCAAGGCAACTCTTCAGTAGAAAACCTTCGTCTGTATTGCAAATACTATTTCTGTGTTTATCTAAAACCATGAACATAACATTATATTACAGATGACTGGCTACATGATTTTATGGGGAAAACAATGAAAGCACAGAAGTTCAAGAGAGCAGGAAAAATTGTGAGTCAGAGTTCATAGAAAGCTTTATGAATTTTGCAGTATTCTAAAGTAAATCCCAGAGGGGAAAATACTCAAATTGAGACACTTTCCCTCAGAAATCTTGAAAAAATCTTGACATCTTAATTCATTTCCTGAACTTAAATATTCTAGACTAGTCTGGTGGCATTGTAATAGCCCAGGCAAACATTTTTATTTATTTCACTGTTGATACCCAATATTTGTGCTACAAGCTGTTGTCTGTATTTGCTGCTATTTATTTATTTATTTCCTACAGATCAAATTATTGGCCTAGACATAACATGCTTTCCAGTGAAGTGTTCCTTGTGTTTACAAGCAAATAGAAAAAGCTCCCATTTTAAATGCAGATTTTTGCCACATGACTGAATTAGTTTGTATTGAAAATATGATATGTAATCACTTGGCATTCATATATATATATATATAGTGGAAGGGCAATCAATGCAAATAGTAAATAAATCAAGCAAGTGCCTTTTTTTGCATGGATGGACGGTCAATACGTCAAAATACTGCATCCAGCTCCAGGTCAACCATTTTAGCATCTTTGAGCCATGATTTTATTTCCCCTAACTACTTCTAACACTATTTTATTGAACTGATGTTAAAGCAAATAAGGTAATGTGGATGGATCTTTGTAAAACTACAAAGTGACACACACACACATTTTCTATTAATGCAGGATTACTTGGTAACAAATCCTGTTCCCTTTGGCTTCTCCCGTGTATGTGGATAAATAGGAAACAGAACAGGAGAATTTTAAAGCCAAACAGTATAGTGCTTATAATATAAAGACATAAGTTCAAAGAGAAGAGTAACTCTGGAGCATCTCACAGCAATGGGGATATCATGGTGAAACAGTTCTGAATCTGGATTCAAAAGGGGTTAACTTTCAAGGCGCAGGGTCAGTCCCAAAGCCCCTAAAAATGTTAGGTAGTGACGCTCCTCCCCTGATCTCTCACCATCCACATTTTGCTGGAATCTGAAATTAGCAAAGATGCTTTGAGCCTTAGCTCTATCACATAGTCTTTTTACTTAATCTTCCTGAACCTCCATTTCTCACCTGTCAAATGAATATAATATCTCCCTCACATTTCGGTTGTCAAGGCTGAGGGAGACAATATATGTGAAAAGCCTTTGTAAATTGCAATGGCTTCTACAGAGAACAAGTTATTATGACAATTCACTTAGGCTATCTAGATACCCTTTCAAGATGTCAGTTTCCTCTTAATGTAGAAAAATGGGTTGATGGAATAATAATAGGATAGATAGAATTTGGTTTAAATGTATAGTTCTGGTTATTTTCTTCCATATTTCAGACCTGGGCTTAATATCTAAGTTATTGCTTAAAAATAAGGAAAAGAGAACATTTCCTAAAAATTAATCCTGCCTAAATTTTATAAGAAATAGTGAACAACCCAGTGCAATGTAGATCAAGTAGACACATGGACTCCATAACTAGACTCAGAGCTAAGAAGAGCCTGGCTCCCTCCCTAGAGTGGGAATGACTCAGGACTTATTTTCCTCACTAACAACTAATAAAAACAGGGGGATTTCTCTCCCCCATATACAGACAGTAATCTAACATATCCTTTATCTTTACTCAAGCTTTCTGACTGTTCTGTTATCCTGTTGAACCTGTAACTACATGAGAAAGACAGACTGAGTATGCTTTCTCTTGGAGCTATTTTCCTCAGTATTCTGGGTTATTTATTTTTCAATTTGAAAACATACATGAATGTAACTAATTACTTTAGTCTGCCACAGGAACCCTATCATTGAGTTATACATATTTTAATGCTATGGTCTAGAATGTTATCAAAAATTGATTTAAAAGTCCCCAGCCATATAAAGAGACTCTTGGCATATTTTATAAAAATCACTGTTGAAGATCTTATCCATTCTATATTTTCCAGTGATGCCTTATAAGATCTACACTAAATATTTCCTTAGAATTTAGTTCCAAAGAAACTGTGGCCTCTGAACTGATTATTTTGATCAGACAGTGAAAGAGCTAAGCTTCATTTTAGCAGAGATTTCCATTGATATGTTCACCTTTGTAAAGCTCAGGACATCAGAATGCATATAACAGACCAAATATTTGTTGAATGAATTGATTCAATCATGATTTCTCTTTTCATATTGATTGCAAGAATGCTTAGGGCTAAATGCAGTAACTGTAATAGTCTATGTTGCTGATATATTTATTTTCCTCAACAGTTCTGCTTTTATGTTTTCAGTTTCTCTTTAAGAAAGTTCATTGACTATATTTTAATTGTAAGTTGCTGCAAATACTTTTGGAAATCAGTACTGAATGGCATTAAAAAATATATTTTATTTTCCAGATGATAAAAGACAGACTAGTTTAACTTCATGATTGTTTTGCTTGTTTTTCTTTTTACATCTAATAACTTATAAAATTAAGCATATTTTTACCAGAAAAAATATATAGTCATTTTTATGAAGCATGACCAGACTTTCAGACAGAAAAGCAACCCACCCAATCAGAAAATACACATATCAGATGAAGAAAAACAAAATAGTTGCACTTCATTTCTTTTTTCATTACAAGACATGAGGGCAACACACACATACACACATCTATGAAGACAATGTTGCAGATTTCAAGAGACGTAAAACATTTGCTATTTAAAAACTTCCAGAAGGAAAGTTTAATATTAGCATTTTGAAACAATGGAAATCCCTGAAAGCCCCAGCTTTGTGGTTTTATAAAATTGTGTTCTCTGAACCTTTCTGCTAGTGAACAAGAAGACCTAAATCTAAGCCTATGTTAGACTGATGAAGGGAGAATAGCATTAAGTGGCTTGTTTAGCTCATCAGACAGGGATCCTGTCTGCCTTGAAACAAAGAGACCCAAAGCTCTTGATTCAGGACTCACTAATGCCTTGAGTCTCATTAAAGAAGAAAGGGCAAAATAGAGACCCAAGTCAGACATAATCAGCAAGTGCTGCCGACCGGGATGATTGGACAAGTTTTTTGGTTTTTAGTGTCCATTTCAGGTTTGTGCCTGGAAGAGCCTGGGGATTCACGGCTCTGCATAAGCCCAGTCAGGATCTAGCCTTGTTGGGGGCATGGTTCTCGTGGTTTGCATTCATTTTTTCATAAATGAGCCCCTACTAGTCCTTACTTGGAATTTCTCTTTTTAAGGTTATATAAAAAATGAGATACAGCATATTTGTTTTTAGATTTAGGCTTTCTTTAAAGTGTATTTCCATTTTTGTAATCATATATATGTGTTCTTATATTAACAGCTTCAAGGTAGGCTCAAAGTGAAGAAAGTGGGGGGAAGCTAAAAGTTTTAAAGTATAATATTAAAGTCAGGTAAGGAAAAAAGGGAGAATGCATTAAAGATCTGTACCTCTCTGTGGTGCGAGAGCACATGAATGTTTGTCTAACAGGGGAAGTGACGGACATTAAATTAGCTTTGAGCACTAGCAAACTTCTAGGAAAAGGAGTCACCCAGTTCCTGTTTTCTCTCCTTGGAGAGTTTTGAGCTTGTGAAACAAATTAAGAGGACAATAACTACTGAGTCTCCATTTGGTGCCCTTTTACTTTTTTTAAAGCTTGAGTCCCAAAATTCAGGAAAATTCAAATACTATGGGAAGCTTGGAAATGCTGAAAAGTGAAAGTGAAAGTCGCTTAGTCGTGTCCGACTCTTTGCGACCCCATGGACAATACAGTCCAGCAGTATTCTACATGGAATACTGGAATTCTCCAGGTCAGAATACTGGAGTGGGTAGCCTTTCTCTTCTCCAGGGGATCTTCCCAACCCAGGGATCGAACTCAGGTCTCCCACATTGCAGGCAGATTCTTAACCAGCTGAGTCACAAAGGAAGTCCTAGAAAGGCTGAGGGACATGACTATTTTTTGGACACAGGAGCCCAGCAGGCTACAGTCCACGGGGTTGCAAAGAGTCGGACACAATTGAGCGACTAAGCACATACAGCATGACTATTATTTAAATAATGTCTAAAAAGTGTATGAAAGTGAAAGTGAAAGTGAAGTTGTTCAGTCGTGTCTGACTCTTTGCGATCCTGTGGACTACAGCCCACCAGGCTCCTCCATCCACGGGATTCTCCAGTCAAGAATACTGGAGTGGGTTGCCAGTGAATATATTACATTTTAATAAGATCATTGATGAAGATAAACATCTAAATTAAATCCAGGGGAATTTTAAAGTGTGCAATCAATGTTTAATTAGAAATTGCAAGCTTCCATTGACATTATCTTTGTTCCTGTCTTAAATCTGGATTTCAACACATGTTATTTTTAAACTTTACTTTTTATCTCAAAAGTTTTCCTATAGGATTTACTAGAGAAGTCTGATGTCAAATTAGAACATCTTTGACAACATTGAGCATCCAGGTAGTTTTCATTTGCAGGTACTTAAAAACACATTCTTATATTCAATAAAGACATAGATAGGAAAGAAACAATGTCAACTAAAAACATTGACACTGAAGACCAGAGATGATCTGTTTGAAACCAAACTCAAATATAAAATATTTTTTGGAATAAAAATTCAGCTTCCCAAACTGTTTGAAAATGGATAAACCATTAATATGCAGTATGCATAATGTTGAGAGAATTGCATACTCCATTCCATTTATTGATACAAATTTATACATGCAAATATATTTGCACATTGAGGCTAATCAACTTGAACTGTTCTTTGTTTCAGGGACAAAATTCTCAGGAAGAGGTTTGATTTTCCTATGAGTTCAATGGAGAAGATATTCACAAAATGTAACATTTTTGATTTTTTTCTAAATGAATTACTTTACAAAACAGGTATAAAAATATTTTAAGTGCACTTAGTAACTTCCTCCTTGTATAAAAGTGAGATTCTTATAAAATCTCCAAATATTTTAGGCTCCAGTAAAATTAAATATGTCAGGTTGTGATTTAAAATGCCAATATATAGTTATTATTTATAATAAAACATAGAATTTAAATTTGACATCATTTAATATGTAAAACATGCTATTAGCTCCAGACTTCAATGTTCCATTATTATCTTTCATTACTTTCAGTATTTTCCTATAGATCAGCATATTCCAAAGTACATTCTTGGTGACACTAGCAATGAAAACTATGCCACAAAAAATGTGTTATTCATCAATAAGTTTGATAAAAGCTATGTGTTATGAGGAATTATTCACAACTGTGTTGTATGTGATAATGACATAATTTTATTTAAAAAGAGTTGATCTTTTAGAGATGTAAGCTAAAGTATTTATGAATAAAATGATGTAATTTCTGGAATGATTTCCACATATTTTGAAAGTGGAGAAAGATGGGTGTGGGGATGGGGTTAGGTCAGCCATGGATTGATGTTACTCGGTTTGAGTGATGAGTACCTTTGGGTTCATTTTACTATATGGCCTACATTTGTGTGTATTTTGTATATATGAGAAATTCTGCACAAGACATAAAAAGCATTAAATAAATAAAAGATGCATATTTCTGAAAAATTTTATACTGCACATAAAAGCTATGAGGAGTTCTAGGTTATAAAGAAAAAAAAATCATTTGTTTATCTGGAATCTTCTCAAACTACTGACCATGGTCTCTTCTTTTAAAGGAACGTGTATCAATAGGTCTCCTGGACATTTTGGAAACAGCTATACAATATCTATGTAGAACTAATTTCTTTTTCCATGGATCATTGCTCATGATAATTCCAGACTACTAGCGCACAAAAAAAAATTTATTTATGTGTTGAAAATTAAGGTAAAAATGGAAAAATTTTAAAAAGAATTATTTCTAAATTCTGAGATGTTTGAAGTATCTTTAAGTAAAACATCTAATTTTAAAAAATTTCATCAAGACTTATTATGTGTATAAATATACTGGCAGAAATAGTGCTAAAAAGGAAATGCAGTTTCAAAAAGAGTGAATAATAGTCCATATTTCAAAAGAAAAGCATTTTTTCCATTGGATATTAGCCATAAATCTAGTTATAGATATTTAAAAACTAAATGAAAAACTGTTTTTAAAAAACTACATATCATTATCAACCTCAATAAATTTATTATATTTTTACCCTAAATTTCTATGAAATTTAAGAATCTGTTAAAAATCATATTTGAATATCCATAAATTATTTCTCACTCAAGCAAACTATATTAGGCAAAAATATTCCTCAGGATAATATTCTATAATTGCTAAATAAGATTTACATTTCCGCATAAAATGCTTTATAATTTTGCATGTGTCAGAGTATAATTTTACTCTATAAAATTATAAATGTATAATTTTGCATTTTAGTTTCTAAGTAAATTATTTTATTATTTTTAAAATAAATTAACCATACCTTTTAAACTTTGCATCAGAGTAAAGACAGTCTGTATTACTATTTATAGATGTCCTTTCTTTCCAACTTTTTTAGAGACTAGAAGACTTCTTTATTGTTGACTTTTATAAAAATTCAAACTAGAACATTTGCATTAATTACAATATACCGCCAAAAATTGCATTAATTTCCATTGATGCCCATTAATTTGATAAATGTTTTGTCATTTGTACTATTTGCACTGTCAAAACAAGTTAATTATATCTTACTGACATTTTTGACAATTGCTTTAACTGCAAAAAAAAAAGTATCTTATTTGCGTCTACAAAAATTCAATCTTATCTACTGAAAATTTGAAGTAAAGCAAGAGAAGACTAGCCCATGTTAGGAGTCTTACAAGATCAACTTAGGACCAATGGTAAACAATGATTCCTCAGAATTCTTTAATAGTAGTGTTCATATTTTGTAGTAGAAAATATTATGTACCTGCATAATCTGTTCTTGCATAATGCCCATCTTCAGATTTAATAGTTGTAGTTGTGTTATCTGTGTTAAAAAAATTAACAATAAAGATTGATTAACTTGTTACCCAGATATCTCTCTAACAGTATTTTCATTACAATTAAGGAATTTTCAAATATATTTCTAAGCAATCTTTACACAAAACAGATTTATAATATCAATTTCTGTTTAAGAGTGACAAATAGAAAGATATAGGCTTTCTAATGCTTAGGGCAAGGAGAAGTTTCAAACTATAACTGAGATAAGTTGGGTAAAAAAATAACAAATCAAAACCCAAGAAAATATTTGTTTCTGAACAAGAAACAAAATAGGACATTCTGGGACATCCCACTTATAAAAATGAACTTAACATATTTCTATTGACTCAATATATAAAAATGCTGTGACTTGCTTTGATTTCAATGTTATACAATAAATCTTTATATTGTTTGCTAAAAATGATTTTAACTTCCTTTTTACCCTGTTCAAGGAGTGTATCTACAATCTCTTGAATATTGGACCCAGTGTTGATGGCATTGTGAATATGCACCATTATACAGAAAAAAAGTATGGACTGTTGTCAATAGGCCCTATGACCACCACAATTGCTACAGTAAAATTTACTGTCCATTGTAAACCAAACTTGTCTTTCAAAAATGAAATCCCTGCCTAATAAGGGATTATCTCCACTTTTCATTGCTATGTAAAGACTGAGTGAAGTGAACTGAAAGTCGCTCAGTATGTCTGACTCTTTGCGACCCCATGGACTATACAGTCCAGGGAACTCTAGGCCAGAATACTGGAGTGGGTAGCCTTTCCCTTCTCCAGGGGATCGTCCCAACCCAGGGATCCCATGTCCCCCGCATTGCAGGCAGATTCTTTACCAGCTGAGCCACAGGGGAAGCCCATGCAAAAACTAAAGATATTCTTTGAAATGAATTTTGGTGTGAGTATTACCTTGACATCGACCCAATGACATGACTTCAATTTTCTCCTGTTTCTGACATGATGCTTCTTTGATTTGACATGCATTATCATAAGATTTCCCATCAGAAGCACAGAGGGGATTGAAGTTGGTTTGAGAACAGTCAATGTTGCACACACACCTAAAGGGAGAGAGAAATAAAATGTGCAACATCAATGGTGTTGTTACCACATTATAAATCAAACACAAAGAGGAAGAATTGCTAGGTTGGCAAAATGCAAGTTGGCAAAATTGAATTATATCCTTCCAGGGGAAGTTCTTCACTCTTCTACCTGAGATGAAAAGAAACATAGAACTAATCGAAAATAATTCAAAAGACTGAGCAATGGATAAAAAATAAAAAAGGGGAAACTCAGAAAATAATCATCAGTTAATCTCTGCCACTGGAACTTTTAAAACACGTACATAAACTTCCCTGCTGATGCCTGCAGAATTCGAATAGGCTGAAGTAGCCATGAAATTCTGCTTTACAATTTCCTTAAATGAAATCTACTGTGTTACTTCTTTTCTCGGGATATTTGAATGGTGAAAGCTTGAGGAAAATGACTCAGAGGACATTTCAGAGAATGTACACATGGAGATTATTTGGAATGAAATCAGAAGTTAAATTTCTTCATTATATATGAAGATACACATAAGATGTGCTAAATAGCAATGGTCAATGGTCCTTAGTATTTTGAGGAGATCACCCAACTCTTTGAGAATCAAATAAAAGGTATAGACCTCTCCTCAGAAATACTGTACTCATGTAAACAACTCTGCATAATATTTTAGGGGTTTCATGGGTCCCTTATAGTCTATGCCATTAATCTCTTTCCCAAATACATACTACTCTCTCTGTTTTCAGTTTTAAATAAGTTGATTATCACTCATGATTTTAATAGATTTCTTAATAGAAATAAAAATTTGGTGAATTAATGAAAATTAGTTTACTTGAATTAAGAGAAATAGATATTTTAAAGCAAGCTTCTTAGGACTTTTCCTATGTCCTTGTATTTTACAATCTACTTTTTCACTCAGAATATTGTGTTTATGTGTGCAAATATGTTACTGCCTTAGAATATAAACTCTTGTTTAAAATTTTTATTAATATTTATATTACTTTTCTAAACAGATGATAAGATTCTTGAAGTGATGAATCACACATTTTACTTCTGTATATTTTACTTGGAGCTGAGCATAGGATGTAAGGATAACAAAAACAAGCAGCTGACAACATGCTGGGTTCTGAACACACATTGCTTTCTTTAATCTTTGCAACAGCCATTTTACAGACCAATGATATTACATAAGGTCAGAGAGCTAGTAAACTGTGCAACAAGGACCCCCACAGATGTGTTAAACTAAAATACAATTCCTTTGCACCCACCACAGGCTATGTATTAGTTTCCTGGAAAACTTTTAAACATAGTCATTTATAAGCAGGTTTCTGGGCCTCCTTAAATCTGGGGCAGGGGAAAGCCTAGGGTTCTGCATTCTTAGTTAATCAGCCTGGCATCAGACTCACTTCCTGGGAATCACTGCTTGATTGGTTTGTTGACTGAGTGAAAGAGGGTTTGTCTACACACTAGTGTCTCTCAGAGTGTAGTCTTGAAACCATCTGTATCAGAATTACCTAGATCTTGGTTAAAAATGTTGGCAGATAATGTGCTAATCCATTTATTATTATTATTATTATTTTGAATAAGAGAATTGCTCTAGGAACACTTGGCTATTTTTAATAGTTCACTTAGGTACAAATAAGAGAGATGGCAACCATCTCTAATGCCTAAGTCATTGAGAGCGGTGTTCTACCTTGCCCGTGATGGTGCTACATGATGACAGCTACTGGGATCACAATACTGCTTCTCTGGCTGATTCTTGGCATCTGAAAAATCTGAGATCAGGAGCTGCTACATGTTCAAAGAGCTTTTGGTCCTGTGATAAAGAATTGGGAGAAGTGACTTTGTAGCTCAGGCTTGTTCTCCTTAACCATTTGTAATAAATAAGGAGGAAAGGGGACAGATTTTTTCATTTTTAAAAAGATAGTTTCATTTATGTTGAGGACAGTTGAGGTTTTGACTATTGTTGAGTTGGACTCTAGAGACCATCCCTTTGCAAGACACTGAAATAATTATCTGTTAGCAGCAGCGGAACAGAGAGGAAGGTATGTGAGAACCTATGAACATCTAGAGCAAATTAGGTAAGATATCAAGGGATTTTCAGGTTTCTCCAAGTTGAATACAAAGAAATTTAGGGAAGTACATCACATATAATCTTGCCAAAAAAAAAAAAAAAAAAAAGACTGGCAATTCAGAGATCCATTTGATATCATAACAAGATAGCAAATGAGAATAGAGATGGAAAGATAAAATTTGGTTGAATTGAACTGGCCAGATTCAACATTTCAGTGAAGAACTCAACTAAACCATAGCACCAATAAATTAAACAATTATTCAGAAACTCTAACAAAATCACCCTTTTCCAGTGGGCTATTTCTTTTTTCCCTTTGACTGATCTGATCTTAGTCCCATAGACTTTTTGCTGCCGATACCTTCTTCCTTTCCTTTTCCAGCATTGCTTGTTCAGGGATATTCTTTCAAAGGTTTGTTTCCCCTTTGGAAATTCCTCACTCTTGCTGCCTCAAATAAAGTCTTTCAGGAAATGGCTAAGAAAAAAAGTACAGATATTTGCCATTTCTATTCTCATCTCAAAAGGAGGACCTAGATTCTTTTAGGTGAAAGTAAGATAAGAGTTTTGCTATAAGCTTCAGGCAAGCATGGGTTACACTCATCTCTTCTCTCCTGTATAGTGTCATTATATAATAAGTCCCCTCCTTCCTCCCTCCTCGTTGAGCCTTGCGTATGTTAAATAAATACATGAGTATAATAACTTTGCTCATGAATTTCAGCATCAATTGGAAATTTGAAACCTTTAGAGAATACTTTTCTTTCTTTGAATAAGTTGAAGAAGCTTCATTGATTGCTGAAATGGCTTAAAAACTATGTAGATCAGGGAAAAGGAAACGTTGGGATTGACTTACAAAGACCTAATATTTCTACATTATGAAAGACCAATGAATTCTGATTATATGATCATTATTTACTATATTTTTTGTACCTAAGTATATTAGGCTTAACTAGTTAGAAAACCATGCAGAATTCCAGGATCAGAGTCTCAAACTCTAAGTCCATTTTGGCTTTTATCAGTAGTGGCTAATCTTTGAGCTCCTGCCCTGCCCAATCCCTTTCACACACTAAACTTTTAGTAACTGTGGTTTCAATATGTACATAAGTGAAATGAATGAACAGAGCAAAAGGATTTTATATTTTTAAAGAACAGATAAAATTAATCCAAATTCTCATCACTCTACTGCCGTAAAAGTAGACATAGGGTAGCTAATAAATATTTTTCTTGCCGAATATTAAATGTCCTCACTGAAATCAAATGAATATTCAATTGAATTTAAGAATAATGGTAATAATAATAGTAATAGCTTATTCAATGACAGTGCCTGTCCCAGAGTTATATGCTTCATATGTTACTACTCTTTTTATCCTTCTATCTCTGTGAGGTAGTTACCATTACTATCTCCATCTTGGGCTTCCCTGGTGGCTCAGATGGTAAAGAATCCACCTGCAATATGGAAACCTGGGTTTGATCCCTGGAAGATCCCCTGGAGGAGGGCATGGCAACCCACTCCAGTATTCTTGCCTGGAGAATCCCCAAGGACAGAGGAGCCTGGTGGGCTACAATCAATGGGGTTGTAAAGAGGGGGACATGACTGAGTGACTAAGCACACACACACCATTGTCGTCTTACAGGTAAGAAAATGTAGGCCTAGAGAAGTCACACAGCTTGTAAGGGGAAGAACCTAATTTTAGATATAGGCAGTCTGATGCCAAAACCTGCATTGTTCACTACATGTTCATACTGTTGACTACAATGAAAGACAAAAACGATTCAAATTCCTGCTGTCAACTAACTAAAGGAATACTCTGGATGAATAAGGCTTGAGAAAACAAAATTATGTCTACTTTGGGGATATTTATTATGATTTTATGAATTTAAGTCATGTTGACTCAGTCTCTGTCTTCCCAAACAAGTGACGTTGTCAGAGACTTTTAGTGAATATGTGAATTAGTGACTATGTCAGAGACTATTAGTTTTAAAAAATTCTGAACAACATCTGGTATTAGAATGAATAACTGAGATGTATTCAATAAATCTGGTTATTTAAGGCATCAATTGTTCAGAATATTTTATCTTTATGGAAATCCTATACAAAGGTGACTCCACAGAAAAACACATAGAGACAGGCACACATGAGATGACTCTACTGAAATGACAAAATCTAGCACTGAATCCAAGTCTTTGTTTCAAAACTTAGAAAGAGTCAGGAAGTTCTAGAAGCTCATATTCATGGCACAAGGGGGTTTTTTGTGTTTATGTGAGTGAATGAATTTGTGTATGTATGGATGTGGAGAGGGGGCTGCCTGGTAGCATGGACTACATTGTTAATGTGCCTGTTCTTTAGTTCATAGCTTTACCTTTCTGCAACCTTCTCAAGGGAAATGTACCTCTTTTACCTTTGAATTTTACCTGGTACCTAGGACAGTGCGCCATAGCAAGTCTTGAATAAATGCTTGCTGAATGAATTACTGAGATAATGGCAGGATGGAGGTGGAAAAAATGAAAGAAAACACTCATTGTCTAGACATCAACACATAGAAGAGAGAACCATTGCTATATTCAGATAAACTCTCACCTAACTTTGTGCTACTTGGCACATGGAATCTCTAAGGAAGGAGAAGGATATTGAAGAACTAAGGTTCACCTCCCTTCTTTTATTTGTGTCTACATGGACAAAGGAAACAGAATCCTCATTAGCCCTTAGCCGCGTCAATGGCACAGAAGTCCAATCAACATAAAAAGAGGTTTACAGGTTACTACGTATATTCTGTGGTATTTGGGTGCAGTTTTTAAGAACAATTTGAACATGCAGGTGACTTGTCAGTTTAGTGGTATTTCAAACTATTGAAAAATATAAGACTCTGATAAAAAAGGTGACAGAATTATTGTATTAATGGTGAGAATGCAGGTCACTCTGTGCTTTCAGAGCTTATGTAAATTAATCCAGGATTTTTCTTTCTATAGAAAGAAAAAAAATGAAAGGCGAACATTTTTAAAAACAGAAACTACCCCGTCTTCCCTGCATTTGGCAAATAATTGCATTATTATTCATTCTGAGAGGAGTAACTGGTTAATTATAGCATGTCACAAGTATTTTATATGAGCCAAGAATTTGTAAGGCTGAGGACTGCATGGATGCCTTTAAGGTTTTTGTGTTTTCTTTTCTTTTCTTCTTTTTTTTTAACCTATCTCAGTCTTTTGACACTTTGACACCGTGATTACATAGATCTCTTTTCTTCTATGCTACAAAGAAAAAGAATCAGCCCTACTTGAAAATAATAATTTTAGGGGTCTCTATGTGGAAATATTCCCTTCTGAAAATTCTTCAAAGAAAATTAACATTGACTGAAAACCTTAGCTCTCTGAATTGTAAGAAAGGAGAAAAACATCCAATAATTTTAAAAGACCATTTGATGGAGTGAAGAATCTAAATTATACTAAATAAAAGGTGCTATCTAGGACAACTCACATACATTTATAATTACCCCATGAATATTTCGGGGTGTCTGACATTAATTTAGTTCTCTACCTCTCCTGAAATGCTTCGTCCAAGGATGCTCTGAAATGAGTTAAGCCTTTCCCATTGTATTTAGGAACGACTCGTCATCAACCAGAGAGGATGCGAGTGCTGCCAGGTAGCACATCACTCATTCATGTGTCTGCTTTGTGGCTGCCCTCTAATTTCACTAGATTTTGTTTCATCTATTAAACATGCCTGTCACTTACTCCTCTCCCAAGGTCCTTGATCTGGTGTCCATTCAGAATTTTACCATACAACACTCTTAATCAGTTTGAAATATCCCACAAGAGGTTTTGATCTGCAGTTTCCTGCATTGCAGTGACGGTGATCTCGGGGCTGTTTCAGACCATGACTGGTCTGTTTCCCCGGAGCTTGTCTGTCTCTGAGGTTACGATGCAGAACCCTTCTGGCCCAGCCAGTAAATGAGGTCAGAGCTGCCGTTAGTGTCCTCTGTCAGAACTGTAATGGATGAGCTGCATGATATTAGTAACAGCAAAAAAATAGTGTGTACCTTTCATTCAAGAGTTCTGTGACACTTTACATGCATTTATTCAATTTTCATGTCACTCCTTTTGATGGAACTTGATTAGAAGTATTTTACCAGTAAAGAAACTACAGGAACAACTGAATTGTGGGCAAAAATGAGCTAAAGAGATGTGAAAATTCATTAAAAGTTAAACCCTCTATACAGAGGGTGGAAAAGTGCTGACTGGGAGGTGAGATGAGGAAGCCTACTGTGTTGTTACTCAGGTGACATATGTGAGCTTGGGCCAATACTTTTTTTAATTTGAGAAAGGCAATCTTTTTTGTTTTAAAACCTAGGAGGAAGGAGCAATGCCCTTCTCCAGACAAGTAAGCCAGGATTACAAGGAGGGGGACCAGGCTTCCCTTGTACATGGAAAAGATTCAGTTCCTATAAATGTCTATCTATGGGGCTTCCCAGGTGGTTCAATGATAAAGAATCTGCCTGCCAATGTAGGAGATGTGGGTTTGATCTCTGGGTTCAGAAGATCCTCTGGAGAAGGGAATGGCAACCCATCCAGTATTTTAGCCTGAGAAATCCCCTGGACAGAGGAGCCTGGCAGGCTATGGTCCATGGGGACGCAACTGAGTCAGACACGGCTTAGCAATTAAACAACCATAACAATATATCTATAAGGATTAAAGTACAGAAATTGGCCTGTTAGATGAAAAGAACTGAGGAAAAGTATAAAACTACAGATAGCCAAATCAATGGGTATCTGACTGAAGGGAAACTAAACTGAGAAACCCTTTCCCTAGGTGATGTCAGAATTTTCAAAAGCAGAATCATATATTTAACAGGAGGATCAATTCCTGGGAAAGGGCTGCCAGCCATGTATTAAAATAAGGTCTGAAACAATAGAGGAAGCCGAGAGTGACTTTGGAGCTCATTCTGTATCAAACTGTGCCTAACTGAGGCTGGTCACTCACTAAAGTTACGGCATCGGACTAGTTATTTAACCTCCCTAAACCTTGGAGATAGTCTGTAAATGTGCATAAACTGCTTAACACTGTTTCTAGAAGTTGTAATTACCTAATAAGCATTGATAATCATTAATTTCTTGACTTAGTGGTATACAACCCTGGATGCAGATCAAAAATCTCTTGTGGAATAGTTAAACCTTGGGCACCAACCCAAAGGTTTTCACTTAGGAGGTCTGATAACAGGTCAAGGTAACTGTAGGTGTCGAAAATGCCACAGGTGATTCTGATGTGCAGTTGTGATGACTTGCAATCATAGTAAATGCTCTTTCTTACCCTGTAACACTAAGAGATTTTTCCAAGTTTAGTGTAAGATTTGTCATGGGAAGTTCTGATGCATTACATCTGGGATGGGACTCAGAAATCAGCATTTTAAGCAAGTTTCTTGGCTCTTTCTAAGGCAGATAACTTGCATAGTCTCTGAGAAATCTCAGCCACACCCCCTTTCACTTTCATTTTTACTCCATTATAAGCAATTTAATATTCTTGACTAATGTACATGCTTCAGTTACATGCCTTCTTCCACATGCTCTAGGTGCTATGTGTGTGGTTTCAGGTGACAGGGACAGGTGATTAAATGCACTGATTCCAAAACATCCATGGTGGAGAAATCAGGACTGATTCATTAAGTAAAACCAAGATGGAGTGATGAGAAAGGAGATGAAACTCTGGAGGGGTTCCCTGTGCCAGATAGTTAGTTCCAACTTCCACCTGACTCCCAGGTTTAATGCTCACAAGACAGGAAGGATAAGGCTTCCCTGGTGGTTCAGATGGTAAAGAAAGTGAAAGTGAACATGAAGTCGCTCAGTCGTGTCCGACTCTTTTCGACCCCATGGACTGTAGCCTACCAGGCTCCTCCGTCCATGGGGTTTTCCAGGCAAGAGAACTGGAGTGGGTTGCCATTTCCTTCTCCAGGAGATCTTCCTGACCCAGGGGTTGAACCCGGGTCTCCTGCATTGCAGGCAGACGCTTTACCGTCTGAGCCACCAGGAAGTCCATGGAACCTGCCTGCAATGCAGGAGACCCGGGTTGGATCCCTGGGTTGGGAAGATCCCCTGGAGAAGGGAATGGTAACCCACTCCAGTATTCTCACCTGGAGAATTCCATGGACACAAGGGCCTGGCAGGTTACAGTCCTTGGGTTCGCTAAGAGTTGGACACAACTGAGTGACTAACATTTTTTCACTGGAGAGAATACCACGGAAACTGGGTTATCTCAAAAGATGGGTAGGATTTAACAGAACTGTGATGGAGTGAGCGACATGGGGAAATGTGTGGAGGCAGACAGTGCACTGGGTGCTGGGGGAACAGGAATAAATCAGTGTGATTGAAGTGAACTCCCAGTAAAAGTGGCAGAGTCCAACTTTCTATAGTCAGATGATAAAGGGCCTCAATTTCAGTGCAAAGAGTGGTCTTTATTGCCCTAGAAAGGCAATGGGGAGTCCAGAAAGCTTTTTGACACATGGTGATAAGGTCAACATGATGAAAGGCGCACTTTAGGAAGACAAGATGGTAGGGGAGCAGAGGCAGGGCCCAGTCACCAGGCTATCGCTGTCAGCTCACTGGACTAGCAAGGAAAGCTTGGGAGTGAGGCAGTCACGCAGAGGAAGGATCAACAAAGCGCTAAGGTGAAAACGATACCCTCATGCCTTTCCTGCTTTTTTCCTGACCTGAGTTCTGATCTAAATTGGAAACTTGGGAGAAGAACAGCTAGGCTCAGGGAGGCATTTGGGTGTGGGATTCAGGAAGGCATTCCTTCTCCTGGTGGGGACAATTTTCTTCCTTTGCCCCTGGGACAGAGGCAAACAGGGTTCTATCATGAAGGAGATATCATGGAAACACCCTTCACTGCAGTTTAGAGAATTCCTCCTTGTATGAGCGTATACTCTTGCCTGTGTCCAGGAGTGATTGAAGATGACTGTGGCAGCAGATATGTATTAATGCCACTGCCTCAGAGAGCAGACAAGGCTCCCTCAAAGGCTGTGAGTGCTCCTGCGCCCCTCTGCAGTAGCTGAAACAGGATTTAACTCGTGATCCATTTTCATGTATCACAGTTGCATTTTTCTCGGGATTATTTTTTCCTTTCTGAAGCAGCTGCATTTACATCTTAAAATAATCAGAGAAAACAATTCTTCTTACTCATATACATTTTTAAAAGTATCTTGAAGCAAAAATCCCTCATTAGCATCATGTGTATGCCCTGCTCATTAAGCTAGAAAACATATTCAATAACCAAGGGTGACTCTTTGATTACTAAGAAGCGTGGTTGCTCTGACTAGATGGGTCTTAGTACACAACAAATCAGAAAGCATGAAAACCGCAGAGTAAAAAGTTGGAAGGAAACACAATATGATGAAAAAAATCTCATTTGAATAACATGATAGACTGAGTTCCCACTCAATCCTTCCTGTCGCAGTCCATGTTGAGTGTTCCAGCACATTTCTTGAGGACCAGCTGCGGGATTCCCACCCCTACTTCAGCCAGTGGGGTGGCTTCATGTTTGTATTTTACATACTGGCCCTCTGTTATGCTTTCATTTGCCAGGAGACTTTCAGGAGTAAATATGCACCAACATCATTACCATCTAGATTTTCTAGAAACCTGTAATTTGATATCATGAACTTGGATTTAATTCATGAGATATAAGAAACAGTAAATGAAAACTAGCTCTGCATTGTGGTAAAACTGCTAGTTTGAAAACGCTGTCCATGCATTGCTCAGGTAATTTTCATTTGTTTATTTAATTTTTATTTATTTTCCTATAAGGACACTCATAATATTTTTTTCAAAGAAAAAAAGTAGTCTTGCTTGATCATCTGAGCCTATCTCCTTTTATTAGGTAATGTCAGCTTAAGACCTAATATGTTTTCCTTTACTCGGCTCTCAGGGAGCTAAGAAGATAAGAGTAGTAAGTATGTGTGTGTGTGTATGAATGATGAGTGATAAATAGGAGCAATAAAATATCCAACAAGCTTCAGTCAGTTTTATTGATCTTATCATATAAAGGCAGGAAAATAGGTGATATTTGTATACTTGCAGTGTTTCCTCATGAAATTAATTCTCAGTGGTTTTGCTACATGTTTTTTCCAGAATGGTATCCACAAAAGTTTACACTCTTATAACTGAGTGTAAAAATAAAGTGTCAATTAGATTATGCTGGCATGAACTAACAACATTTATAATTAAAACTTGTATCAAATGATCTCCTGTTATGATTATATCATCTTTTATCTTTCACTTATTAATTTTAGGGTCATTTAATTTAAATTTGCTTCTAAAATAATATCAATACATATTATAACATGCTATCATAAATTCCATTATTTGATGAATAAAAAATATAATTGCAATATTCATAAGGATGTTATATACCAACCCTGAAAAGAGAAGGTGGGAAATATGATTAAGGAAGGAAGATGACTTTATCTGTAATGTCTTTAAGAGCAAAAGCAAATATGGTTAAATAAGTTTGCTAAAACTAGGTGGTGGATGCACATGTGTTATGTTTTTGATAGTTCCAAAATAAAATTAAAAATATTAAATTTGACATTTTGCTTAAATGTCAAACTTAGCAAATATTTGTTGCATTGATTTAGATCTGGATAATTTATTTCTAAATTGTTTAAGTCACATGAAAAATAATATGAGCATGGAGAAATTCCAGTGGATTAAAATGTGTCTTTGTAAATAACAACTGTTTCAGATTGAGCTTCTTATGTCTGAATAGAAATGACTTTCAAGCCGAGTTTGTTATATGAAGGGAATCATCTCTGTCCTTCTCTGTTTCTCTCATCTTACTTGTTCACCCACTGAAATGTTAAACTCACAAACACATGGTGGCATTTTAGTTTACAGGCCAAGCCAGCATTCTTCATTGACTTCCTGCAGTGTTGCCGGTAAGTTTTGATGCTCTGAAACAGGGCTGTAGGCAGAGTTGGCAGCCAGAAATAGTCGTGAGCTATTCAAAAACCCTTGGGATGAAGGACTTTAAGTAGAAATGTTTGAACATTTTGCCTTGAAATAAGAATGCTTCAGAGTTTCTCAAACGCATTAAGCTTTAAAAGGTAAAAGGGTACAGGATGTGCGAATACCTCCTGCTTTGAACTCCTGATAAGGTCTTCTTGTTGAAGATGTTTGGAAGGCTGCAACCACTACTGCCACTCTTTTGTGTTTTGTTTTTGTCTTTTATTCCTAGGCACATGCATTTTCGTTTATCGTGGCTCTCACTGAATTCAGTCTAACCTCACATGCATAGTTGAGCATTTACTTGGTGCCAGGCACTGAGCTAGAGATCAGAGACACCAAGATGACCCATGTGATTCCCAGATGGTAACAGAGATCACAGTGAAATGAGAAAAAAAGTATCCATAAAACAGTATCATCAGAGTTGGCATGAACAATGTTTTAAGAGCGTTGAGAAGAAACAATGATTTCTAACTGGAGGATCCTGAAAGGTTTTGTGGAAAAGGTGATGCTTGAGCTAGAACTTTAAAGAAGAGTAGAATTTTAACAGGTGGTTTCCATGGTGACTTGTAGCAAAAGAACTTCTAAATCCTTTACTGCACTGAAGATACCTCTCTGACAGGATCATTTCTCATTCTTTTCCCTCTGTTGATTCTCTCCCATGTATTCATGATGAAACATTTTTCATCTTCCCTAAAACTAGTGTCTCCTGTTTCACATTAGAAATGACAACATATGCGTCCTGTTTGGGACCCAGAGCCACAGAGGCTTCTGGAAATCAGGCCAGGTCATTAAAGGAACCTTGCGCCAGGAGTCAGGACTCAGGGACCTTTGGCATTCTTGCTCTCTAGCTGCTAGGCATCTGCCACAGGATACTGGAGGACATGTGTGCAAGCGTGCTCAGTCATGTCCAACTCTTTGCGACTCCATGAACTATAGCCTGCTAGACTCCTCTGTCCAGCTGACTAAATATGGTATCTACAGTGGTCAGTTCTAAAATTCCGATACTTTGTGTTCCTATATTGATATCACCCAGCACTTCTGTTTACCTAGCACATCCTCACTTCCTACCATCTTCCTGGTCTTTGCAGCATCTTCTCTATTAAAGCCTCTGCTCAATGAATCTGGCATTCTCCTCGAACTCAGTGATTTGCAGAGAGTAGACATTCACATATAACTGTTGAATGAATGAATGAGGATTCTTGTTTGATTTTCCAACTTTTCCTTAACGTTCTTCTAATCGGTGAATTAATCAGTGACTCCTAACTGCCCAGTACTCCAACCATGTTCCATGTCTTCTGAGAGCACTTTCTCCCTGGGCCTGTAATTTCCTCTGCTATGGTGCTGGCTGTCTTACCAACTGCAGCCTCACTCACTTGCTCTCATTCTGCCCTCTGTCATGTCTCCTCACAGTTTAGTGGAAAGACCATGGCCATTTGTATATTGCCATTAAGGTCTCAGCCAGTCATCTGTACCTAATAAATGCTTGGTGAATGAACAATAAACCTGAGTTAAAATGTTTTTAAAAATTTATTTCATTGAGATATGGTTTACAATGTGTGTATTTCTGCTGCATAGCAAATGATTCAGTTATATATACATCCTTTTTCATTTCTTTTCCACTATAGTTTATCATAGGATATTGAATATAGTTTCCCATATTCCTATATTTCCTATATTCCATTTTCAGTAGGACTTTGTTATTTATCCATCCACTGTATAATAATCTGCATCACAATCCATCCCTCCATCCTGCCCCCTCCTTGGCAACCACAAGTCTATTTCCTATGTCTGTGAGTCTGTTTCTATTTTGTAGATAAAGTTTATTTGTGTCCTATTTTAGATTCCATATATAAGTGATACCATATGGTATTCATCTTTCTTTTTCTAACTGACTTCACTTAGTATGATCATCTCTAGGGCCAACCATTTTGCTGCAAATGGCTTATTTCATTCTCACTTTATGACTGAGTACTCCACTGTATATATGTACCACATCTTTATCCACTCCTCTGTTGGTGGATATTTGAGCTGCTTTCACGTCCTGGCTTTTGTAAGCAGTGCTGCAGGGAACACTGTGGTATATGTATCTTTTCAAATTATAGTTCTCCTGATATATGCCCAGGAGTGGGATTGTAGGATCATACGCCATTGAGTTAAAAAATCTTAATTTTGTAATTTACTTGACTCATTCGTAAAATGTGGAAAATAACTCCTAGCTCATGATAACTCCTATCTCTAAAGGTTGCCTGAGGGTATGAATGGAAAACAAATGAAAATAACTTCATATGATATTTGTTGCGTAGCAGGTTCTGTTGCCTCACTTGCTTATGAGGAATTAATTCATCTTTTATTAAATTGCTTTAGTTCATTCCAGGCTGACCATCACTACATTATCTTTCTACTTACACCTAACTGATCATCCACAAATAAACTTTGATCAATTGGATAATAGAACTATTTGCCATGTATATTTATCTAAATCTATAAATTGAGTTTTTTTCAGCCATGTTTGGAGTACAAGACTAATGTCTTTTTGTTTTTTGCTTAAAGAAGAAAGTCAACAGATAACATATATAGTATATTCTATTTTAAAGATGAGATATGAAATATTATAGATTTTAATAATTTAAACTTTTATGAATTCTTAAAATATAGAAACCATTAGCTTATTTATCTGATTTTCCAGAAATATTACACATCTTGGAAATTCTAATACCATTGTACTGAGTAATGCTAAAAACAAGTTTGTCACTCTTACTCCTATTTTTTGTAGTCCTGGTTAATTCTGTCCTTCATTTCTTCCTTACCTTTCTCTCTTTCTTTATTGCTTTCTCTTGCTTCAAATATTTAAGCCAACAAGAGAGAGAAAGCAATAAGTAGGGCTTCCCCGGTGGCTCAAGCAGTAAAGAGTCTGCCTGCAATGTGGGAGACCCAGGTTCGATTTCTGGGTCGGGAAGATCCTTTGGAGAAGGCAGTGGCAGCCCAGTTCAGTATTCTTGCCTGGGAAATCCCTCAGACAGAGCAACCTGCTGAGCTACAGTCTACGGGGTTGCAAAGAGTCAGACACGACTGAGCGACTAACATTGTGCATACAATCTAAGCACTGTGGACCAAAAATATTACCTGCCATTTCAGTAAACAAAGAATGCTGCCTGTCATTCTGATCAGCTACTCCTGTTGCCCACCATCAAGTCACTGAGTCATCAGCCACTGCAGCACTCTCCCCCCACCCCCTGCCACTGATATGCCCTGAGTGGAATTCAGGGTGGAGAAAAAAATTCACTGGCCCTAGGTAGTTAAGATACATATCAAAAGAATAATTTCTATGAGATAAAACTCTTTCATTTTCCTCATACATAGAAAGGTACTAAAGTCATTAACTTGGGGTTACTAGGTTTTTTCTTTTCTTTTTTTTTCTTTTTTTAATTAGCAGTAGTCTTGTGATGTTCAAAATGTTTGGGTTTTTCTTCAGCAAAAGTTCCTATATTTCCTGAACTGACTTTTCCCTGAACTCTTTGGAACAGTTCCTTAGAGTTATCAGAGAGGCTTATTCTGGGCTATAGTCCACAGTAAGTCTACTGAATAAAACGTAATTTTCAACTTTCAGCCTGTGCATTTTTTTTTTTTTTCCAGTTAATAGCACTTAAGAAAAAAAAAAAAAAATCCCTGCCATTCATGGAGCTTACCATCTACCAGAGAAACTTGCTTTTAGAACGTGGAAAAAAAAAAAAAAATGAATGTGGAAAGATTCAAGACAGAAATGTAGAAAAACATGTTTTTAAAATACTGTCTATCAGTTCAGTTCAGTCACTCAGTCAAGTCTGACTCTTTGCAACCTCATGGACTGCAGCACACCAGGCTTCCCTGTCCATCACCAGCTCCCAGAGCTTACTCAAACTCATGTCCATCGAGTTGGTAATGCCATCCAACCTTCTCATCCTCTGTCGTCTCCTTCTCCTCCTGACTTAATCTTTCCCAGGATTAGGGTCTTTTCCAACGAGTCAGTTCTTCACATCAGGTAGCCAAAGTATTGGAGTTTCAGCTTCAGCATCAGTCCTTCCAATGAATACTCAGGACTGATTTCCTTTAGGATGGACTTGTTGGATCTCCTTGCAGTCCAAGGGACTCTCAAGAGTCTTCTCCAACACCACAGTTCAGAAGCATCAATTCTTCAGTGCTCAGCTTTCTTTATAGTCCAACTCGCACATCCATACATGACTACTGGAAAAACCATAGCTTTGACTAGATGGACCTTCTTTGGCAAAGTAATGCCTCTGCTTCTTAATATGCTGTCTAGGTTGGTCATAGTTTTTCTTCCAAGGAGCAAGAATCTTTTAATTTCATGGCTGCAGTCACCATCTGCAGTGATTTTGGAGCCCAAGAAAATAAAGTCTCTCACTGTTTCCACTGTTTCCCCATTTAGTTGCCATGAAGTGATGGGACCATCTATAAGATGATGATGTAACTGTATTCATATGCAGAGACAATATAAATGAAATGACAGATGAACCTACTTCTACTCACAGTAGAAACAAACTCAATTTATAGATTTAAGATTAATGTACATGTAGCAACATGCATAAAGTCACATTGAATTCTTTTGCTCTCATTTATTTTTTCATGCTACAGTTACTTGCTAACGGTGCTATTCTTTTTATTCTAATTAAAATGTCTGCATTTCTATTCTTAAGCATAGCTGTGCAAAATGGTCCTGCTATTGGCTTCATCTCAAAAGGCTTTTTAAACTGCATAATCAAATGTGGACTTTTCTTTCAGTAAGTGGTCACCATAGGAATACATTATATTTTGTAAAAACAACTAATTTGAAGTCTTCTAAGGACTTCCCTGATAGCTCAACTAAGTTGGTAAAGAATCTGCCCACAAAGCAGGCCTAGTTCGATTCCTGGGTTGGGAAGATCCTGGAGAAGGGATAGGCTACCCACTCCAGTATTCTGGCCTGGAGAATTCCATGGACTGTATAGTCCATGGGGTTGCAAAGAGTTGGATACGACTGAGTGACTTTCATATTCACTAAGGAGAAACAGCATCTAATGAAACCAACAAGGTATTCACTATAACAAATACTGGGGCTCTCATAGGTTGTTATCTGAAACTTGGCAATATTTTTATTATTTTATCTTTATTGTGACTATATATTTCATACAGTCTATGTTAGGGATTTAGGGCATGGAAACCCACTCCAGTGTTCTTGCCTGGAGAATCCCCATGGACAGAGAAGCCTGGAGAGCTACAGTCCATGGGGTTGCAAAGAGTCAGACTAGACTGAGTGACTAAGCCCATATTAGAGATTTAATTTATCCTTACCCATTTTACCCATTCATTTCGTAAGCTGTCTGTCTTCTATCTTAGGCAACCTAAGTTATAATTTCTTTGAATTCAAAATGATATCTCTTATTATCACGTATCTTTTTTTTCTCAAAATAAGTACATTTATGTGGCACACTATGAATTGAAATGACAAAGTGTAGAGAAATTAGTAGAACTACATACAAATTAAAAATTCTCTTCTCTGATATAGAAAAAAGGAGCGGCTAATTCAGATTTAGGACACTAAAATGCTAGGAATTAAAAGACAGCTAAAGATGAGTGTACATACATTCTAAACCACCAGGGAAATGAATGAGCCTCTGAATTGCTCTCTCTGTTTCTATTTTGCCTCCCTAGAGTCAGTTCACAGAACAGCCAGAGTGATGCTTTAACATGTAAATGAGATCAAATCATTTCCTTGCTCAAAACCCAGCAGTCTTTCCATGGAGCTTAGGATAAATTCGATGGTTTGTGCCGTGGTTTATGAAGCTCTGCATGCTCTGGCTCTTGGCTCCCTATTCAACTTCATTTCCTATCAGTCTTCTCTGTCCCTGCCATACTCCAACCACACTGACTGTCTACTCTTTTGAGGACACACCACGTAAGTTTGTGCCATCAGAATTTTTCACCTACTGTTCCCTCTGTCTAGAGTACTCTTAACTCAGTTATTTTCATGACTCAAATATGACCTTTTCAGAAACACTTTCATTAACCATGGTATCAACATCAGTATTTCCATTTCTGAATCCTAACATTATATCACATAATTGATTTTTAAAAATTTTCTGTTTTCTCCACTTCAATATATGCTACATGTTGTGTTCATTGTTATATTCTTCAGACCTAGAACAATATCTGGCACATAGTAAGCACCCAATAAATATTTGTTGAATAAGTGAGCAAATAAATGAATACATATCTGATTTCAAATATGCTTATATATGCATATATGTACTATTTTAGTGGTTTAGACAAAGTTTTTATTTGAATTATGTAGATAATTGATGAATTCATATTTTTTGCTTCAATTATCAAGAAAAGCATCTCTTCATTCTTATCAACAACAAATATTTATTAATTTTTGTTAAATGCTTAGCTTATAGTGGATGTGCAATAAATACTTGCTGAATAAATAGATTACTTACCATGTACAAGTTATTATTTTGGTACTTGATTGCCTAAAAGAAAATGGACCCAAATCTCCCTGTTATGTGGACTGGGTTATTTTAAACATAATGATGAATTTTGTATCCCAAGGATCAATGTTCAATAATTAGTATGAATGGTAAAAGTCCCCATAGTTTGACAGTCCCTGGCTACACGCAGTTCATATAATTCACATTTTCATTATCTCTGTACCTTTTGGGCATTGAAATCCATATAATATCATTTCAATCTTTTTTTTTTTTCCCACTGAGATGCTCAAAATGTTTTAGATTTCCTCTGTCAGAATCTTCTTATGCTGAACAAAAACTCAATCAACCTTGTTTTTTTAATGATTATTTAATTTGTACCAACTGTTGCTATTGCTATCCTTTACATCATCTATCCTTCAAAAAATGTCAGTGTTTACTGCAGAGGTAGAAAATGACTGAAGGTTACTGTCTGCTGTAAGCCTTCGCCAATCAAGCAGTTTCTTCATCTTTAGGCAATTCAGTCTGTGTCTAATTTAAGTAATTTGATCATTTGATGATTCTGATCTAACTTCCAATTATACTTGTATCAACAGATCTATTTCACTTCAAAGATGCAGCAGAAGCTATTGAAAACTGAATAAACGGATCTGTACTGGTTCAAAGCACTTTCTGTAGATTCAAATATTTAGATGGAACAAGGAGAAAAATGTGTATCAATTTATGGTTTACATGCAGCTATTACTAAATCATGAATTGGAATCAAAAGACTGCATGAATATTTTGGAGAAAAAGGTGTTGCCTTTTCCCACGCATTATCTTTATTTTGACTATGGCTCCCAGAGACTATTAGTCAGAGGGTATGTTCTGCATCATGTGTGGGTAAGAAGGAAAACAAATGGTAAGCAGACAGTGCCTCCCTTTGCTTAGCAAGATTTCTTAGGCAGCAGCGCTCTTCTGCTTTCATAACACATACACTGTGCCTGGGCAGACAGCATGCTGTCAGGGTGGTGGTTAGTTAATATTAGGGACTGGGCTATATGTTGCTATATAAAGTTTTACCTACAGAAATGATTTATAAAAGTTAAATAAAAATTTATATCTGTGACATGTCATTGGAATGTTTTTTGTTGACAGAGGGACATTGAAATGGCTGCATGGCATTCTAGAGGCAGTCACAGATGCTTTCTTTGCCAGGTTGGTAAGAACTAAAACAGGGTTTTAGATGCTAATTCTGAACTTGTTCCATTTGGCTACATATTCTGCAATATGTGTGTCCCTTTGAAAGAATCTATGATTAAAGACCAAAACTGTGGCTGAATTGCACAATGTTAGTCTATCT
The DNA here is from genome assembly GCF_963930625.1 of Muntiacus reevesi. Lineage (NCBI taxonomy): Eukaryota > Metazoa > Chordata > Mammalia > Artiodactyla > Cervidae > Muntiacus > Muntiacus reevesi. The sequence goes on along the minus strand of NC_089251.1, from coordinate 154,524,929 downwards.
GATCATCCTCTGGTAATATTTTTAAATAGCAGAAAACAAGCCTGTATATATAATACACTCTGTATATATATATATATATATATGTATATATATATACACAGTGTATATATAATACACTCTGAAGGAATATTATTCAAATGATCTACACTAAATAAAAGGACTACTGTATTTTTAAAAGAATAATGTAAATGCAGAAAACAATGGCATTCTCTAAATAAGTAGCTCAAACCATTTGAACAATAAATGTGACATTTAGAAGGCAGCTCCTTTCGATGAGAAGGTACACACCATTTTACTCGGCATCATATTCAGGAAGATAGAATTGGAGCTGTCAGTTAGCTTGAGAGACTTGGGTCCATCCTCTTTTCCTTGAAGCATAATGCCAGTGTCACAAAATGCTGGTGTTGTCTCACTGTATCATAACACAGTGGCATAGTTCAAGCAATCACCATGTCAGCCCAGCCTAACTGCAGTGGATGCTTGCAGTCAGAGATAATGAAAAGTTTCACAGGACAAGACACTGAAAATGAATGTTGGCTAAATATAAGGACTGTACAGAGATGAGCCAATGTATCTATACCAGACCTTGAGTCACACCAGAAAATACTCGCTTTTAACCTATAACTTCTACAGATTACTTTAAATGGGGAATGATGATGTTACCAGTTTTTGCAGTGGTGGTCGTATCATAAGAAAGAATTCATGCATGGACCAAAGAGGCTAGAATTCCATGGGTTGATATATTAAATCAAATTAACTCTTTTAGAAAAAAAAAATATTAGATTTCCACGGTGGTCCAGTGGTTAAGACATTATGCTTCTTACTGCAGGGGGCACAGGTTTGATCTCTGGTCAGGGAGCTAGGTTCCCATATGCCAGGAGATGCAACCAAAAAATGGAAAAAACATTATTAGAAATATACAGAGGTATCAGGCTACAGGGAACTGAATGGGATGACCCTCATTTTCATTCAACATAGTATAATTACCTAGTGAATACATATCTACTTTTGTTTATTAACAATTCATAATTGGATTATATTGGTTAAGGGTCATTTGCTCTTGGAATCACTTTGAACACCACAGTTTGACCATGGTAACCCAATACTCTTCAGTAACTATCTGTGTATGGCACTCAGTCAAATAACTAGCAGCATTTTAATCCCATGCCTCATCAACTGAGACGTGATCTGTGAACCCTTAATCCTTACTCCTAGCCTGAGTGCCAGTCACTCCTTCCCTCAGTCACTAAAATATACCCAGGACCCTGTGAGTCCGTCTCAGGGCCTTTCACACTTTCCCTCGGGTTCTTTTACAAGCTAGTTATTAGAAATTCAGTGAAGTTGGACATCCCCTGTTTCAGCCAGAGTGAGATTCAGAGTCCAAAAGGTAGGTGCTTTCCTCAAGTGGAGGGACTAAAAAGAAACTAAGTTACATTTTCTTTGACACTCCTAAATAGTACCTCTTCCAAGTAATAATAAGGCAGCATGGCAGAAAGTTCTGGAAACTGAAAAAAGGCAGAATTTTGGTGCAATCATTCATCCAGTCGTTCATTTAGTAGCTCTGTGCTGAACATCTAATGTATGGAAGCACTGGTTCAGGGATATAAAGTTGAACAAAGCACTACCTGGAGTGAAGAGCAGGGAACAGAAATCAGTCAAAAAAGGACTGATTTAGAGGCAGAGGCAAAACTGAGAGATTAACTGAGCTTGGGCGTGGTAGAGTGTCCAGGCTTCCCAGAGGAGGAATGAAGGCTGAGGAGGACACAGTTGGGGACAGGTGTGGGAGACACATCTTCACGCAAGAGGGACGGGCTTGTGCCCAAGGGCAGAGGCATGAAACTTTGGTCAAGGAGCTGCAGGTGGCTTAGTAGACCTGGAGGTCCCCAGGGGCCAGGAAAGGAGGCAAGCGAGACTGAAGAGGTACTGGGGCCAGACCCAGAGGCAGACCTGTGACCTGAAAAGGATGCTGAACTTGACTGCAAAGAATCAGAGAGCTTTGAGGAATGGGAGCAGAAGAGTAACAGGAGTGATAGTAATGGACTGATGGGACTGAGGCCAGAAGCAGAGATGGCAGTGCAAAGGTCATGTATCAGTACAGATGAGAAACCCTGGGACCAGAGTGACATGATCACACCTGTGTAGAGCATTCACCTGGTGACCAGTCTTCACTTCTTTTCTCTTTTTGCGTTAGCACTCTTTCTGGGTTTTTCTTGTACTCCTCTGGCTCACCCTTTTCAGCCTATTTGATGTCTCTTTCTCTTTCTCACACTCTACAAGTTGGTGCTCTTGAAAGCTCAGTTCTTATTTCCCCCTTTCTTCTCTCTTTATAGTCTTTCTCTAGGCAATCTCTTCTATTCAGTTTGACACGTTAATATATATATATATATATATATATATTTTTTTTTTTTTTCTTCCAGTCTAGAATCCACTAGAATCCAGCTACCTATCTGACCCACCTGCTTGGGTGCCTCATAGGCACCATAAACTAACATTAAACATTAAACTTTTGTTCTTTCCCCAGAAATTTACATCTACTTCATTTTTCCCACCTCAGTGATTGGCACCTACATTCCCCAAGTGGAAAAGGCAGAAGGCTGGGAGTCAGGATTGATAGTAATTCTTACTCTGTCTTACCTCACACTCCAATCTTTCATCAAACCTATTCCTCATTTTCCTCGCTGCTATGTAAGATGACAAACCTGTTTGAGATAAGCCCCTGGCTTGTTGACAGAGGGCAGCAAGGGGCTGGCAGGATGAGGGGTGGGGGATTTGTACTATTTTATTTGATGAGGATGATAAGTTCTATTGGAGCCTGTAAAAATGCAAACTCTGTTAGAGGCAGTTTTAGTTTCTCTGAGCCTTAAGTTTCTATTCTTTGTTAATAAACAGATGTTCTTTCTAACTGGTAAAGTCATTTGAGATAGCCAGGAAAAAAATTCTGAATAACCGTGTTGGACTTTTTACTCAGCAAAAAGTTAAAGAGGTTCAATATTTTCCCTTTGCTTTTAGCTTATCCTTAGTACACTTAGTTTCTTTTTACCCTTACACATAAAGATACCATAAATATCTACTTTCTGGTTCTCCTTCCTTCTCAGTTTTGCAAGCTTTTTTCATCTATTCCCACTTATCACTGAGCATTCAATCTAGTACACTTGTCTTCCTCTCATTTTATTTTCTTCCGTCATTATTTAAAAGGGGATTTGATGGACTCTGTCCTGTTGAATTGGCATCCTGCGGCTTGGTAGCGCCAGGTGGGCGCAGGGTGGGAATAGTGCTGCATTTTCTTTCTTCTCCCCTTTTGCCCTTCCCCATTCAAGCCCTCTGATGATTTCTGGGTGCAACTTTGATCCAATATATTTTTACGCAGCAAAAGTATAATTGTTTCAACATTTCAAAGTCATAAATTTGAAAAACTCATAACTGGCAAAATCACAGTTTTTCTGTGAATTTAGACAAATTATGGTTTTGGTTTATTTGCAGGTTTTTTTTAATGTAGCAAAATTATCTACCTTTAAAAAATTAACTACATTGCTGCATTTAGAAACTAATCAGAATATGCTAAGATCTTCTTAATTCGCTGTATCTATGTGATCAAAAAAATTCCTTTTAAGCACAATAATAGTAATATTAGTACATAATATTGTTACTATCCTACACCCATTCACACAACATCACTGTAATGCTTGGTATTTAAGGCAAAATATTTTTGGAAATAATTCTTCTGGATGGAAAACAGGTGAAATTGTTATGCTAATAGTTACTTACTTTTGTTTTATTTATAACAGTAACTTATAAATAAAGCAAAAGTAAATATCTGGAAGATTGATAGTTTACTACTTATAACTATAGAGATGGTTATATTACTATCCCAAAATATTATGTTTAATAAGTTCTGTTTTATATTAATGATTACCTGCCAAATTTTTATTTCAGTAAAGGAGTCAGCCAAAATGGATGTTGCTTTTTAAAAAACTTTTATTATTAGAACTCTTAAAGCATAAAAGGTGTTAATAAATTACTGAACACACTTCATCAGAATCATTGCTGGAAGTACTGAGAAGATCATCACATGGATATGTTGTACAGAATTTGCCTTTTCAGCTCATAGTGCCTTCACATGTATGTATAAATGGGCACTCTAATCTAACATTAGCTAAACAATTTAAATAAAAAAATAAAGGCACACTGCATACCAGGAAATTAACTTTGACAATTCTGAACTTAAGGAAGGAAAAGATAACTCTACCATAATGGGTGTGCATTCAGAAAAAAATAATGTTAGTGTAAAAATAGCTTTTACTCATTTGTTTTTAGAATTGCTTCCTTCCTCTGAAATGATGGTTATAACATGCACAAGATAATGCATTTAGAAATATTGTCTTTGTTTTTTTCTCTTCAGGGTCCTTGTATTTTGCATTGGCTTTTCATGATAGCATATCTATATTAAAGTTTGCACATTTTTCTTTACTGAGAATAAAAGGCATTGAGAAGTTGTTAGATGATGATTCAATAGGACAGATGAGATCAGTCAAATAATTAGAATAATACATAAATTATGTTAAAAATGATCAGAATATTACATGGGAAATTGGTTTTACATGATGAGAATTATTTTAAAGGCCTTCACTTTCATACTGTGAAGAAACTTGGGTAATTATGATAGTTTTGTTTGCCTCATATAAAATGTTCTCCTTTGGAAATGTGTCTGAATAAACACACACTAAAATAGTAGGTTTCATATTATGCTTCTAGGAAATAATTCTGTTGGGAGCTCAACCAAGATGTTCTGCCACTAAAATAAAATAATAACAGCTTTTACTCAATTCCTTAAGAAAAACAAAGAAAACTTTTTTATAATCTGTAAATTTCTCCCCCCACACTCCCCTCCTCTCTTTTAAGTTTCATTGCTTTATCAATTTGTCTAGTGGCAGGTGCTGCTGTAAGTTGACAAAATGAATGAGCAAAGAGCACATAAGAAATGAGTCAAACATTGTATGTGTTAGTTCTCAAATATATGTTATGGATCATTACTTTTTATGTGTAGAGACTTGCATACATACACAAACTGTCATATTTCTGCAGGTGAATTTCCTTCTAATTATTTCAACTCAATTAAAATATTATTTAATGGAAATCTGCAATGAATGTCATAATTTTTAAGTGCTTAAACGTTTAAGCATGACTGAGAATCACTGAAATAAAATGCTAAATTTATTTACCAGTTTTTATTTTTTGAGTCTAACTTATAATGCAGAGATGTGCAGCTGTATTTCAGTGGACTGATTATGATGGTCATACTCTTTTTTGTTTGGTCTCAAAACTTTCTCTGTAATAGCAAAGAAAATACAAAGAAGACAGAAAACATAAATAGTCCATGTCTATGTTGGGAAAGTTATTTTCATAAAGCTGTATGTTAAAAGTGATATTATTAATGGCTGCACATCTAATTTAACTTGTGACCTTGAAGATGGTATCTAGTTTGCATTCCATTAAAAGTTTTTAATAAGATTTCAATGAAAATAATAATAAAAAGTGTTCAGCTTCACCTTTGCTTCTCTTTAACAATTCAGAGTACCAATTATAACATAACCTTCATTTGACTTGCAACCATCCCTGTGCTCTCAACAATATATTGAGTTGTATGCTAATACTTAAATGGCAGAATAAGTATCTTCTATTTTTTTACTTTTGCTCCATTCTAAAGTGACCTCTCAAATGTGTAATACTCAACTATTTGTTATCTATTAAATAATTCTTTTAAGCATTTATATCCTTATTTTCGATCATTTAGAGTTGCTGAAAAAGCATTTTTAAAAGTTCAAGAATGCATATCTTCATTTGTATCTTAAAGAGAGGCTTTATCTTCTAAATATGGTATGATGTCAGAGGAAGAAAAAGGAATTTTGATTATTGAAGATCCCAGAATTCTCCACTCCTTTAAAGAAGTGTAGAAATTAAGAAAAAAAATTGAAGAGAAAGAAAAACGAGAGTATATGATAAAAGCTGAAGGATAAAACAGGTGAAACATTTTGGGTGCCCAGAGAATTATTTTTCAAAGCAGACTCAACAGTTCTTATCCTCTGTTGATGAGCCAACAAATATACCATAAACCCTCTTTCACAATAGTGTTTCTCAAAGTCTGGTTTGAAAAAAATGATTCAGTGAAGGCCTCCTGGAAATCTACTCCAACGGGCAGGGTCGTGGAGGGTGGGTTCTTTCCTTGCGGCAGGGTTAGTCCCACAGGGGAGCAACAGATAAAGTATGGGAGCTCCAGACTGATTACTAAGGACAGTTTGCCTGGAGGATATAAATATTTTATAGATATTTTCATTGATTTAACTTACTAAGTGGAAAATGAAACTGAATTTGTCATTTGTTTATTACCAGCACACAGTCAGAACTATTTGAATCTTGGTGAGAACAGCTTCCACGTGCCTCCTGAAGCAAAGTCGCTTCAGTCACGTCTGACTCCTTGAGACCCCATGGACTGTAGCCCAGCAGGCATCTCTGTCCATGGAATTTCAGGCAAGAACACTGGAGTGTGTTGCCATTTCCTTCTCCAGGGGATCCTCCCGACCCAGGGATCCAACCTACATCTCCTGCGGCTGCCGCACTGCTGCATCACCCCCGAGCCACTGGGGAAACCCACATGTAGCTCCAAATGAGGCCAAAGGAAGCTAAATCCCAGTATCACACACATCAAAGTTCATACTACAAACAAAGCTCATACAAAGTTTATTTATACCCTATTTTCTTTTTGCTGATGTTTTTAAAATGGTAGATTTAATTAATGGTATCTTGCTGATACATCCCATTGATTTTAATTAGAAGGGACTGAAAACACTAGTTCTTTTCCTCCTAAAATATAGTATTTAACTTATACCTTAATTGATTTAAGGAGGGTAAAAACAAAACAAACATATATTATAGATATCCATAATTTATGTGGTAAATATGGTGACAAACTGGGAAACAAAGTTTGAGAATCATATGGAGAAAAGCAGGGCAGGAATTGGGATCAAAAAGATAATGAATCAAGAGGGCCTGAGATTTTATTAACAAACCAAGTGTGGATGACCCGAAGATGGTCTTTTTAGCTACCAATTTTGTGGTAAACCTTGTCTTGGATTGAATGAACCATAAGACATCAGAAGAGTGCTTTCAGACTGCAGCTGAGTATGACATGGAAAGAAAACATAGAAAGATACTCTCAGCCTCTTATTCTATGATTGATGACTTCGTGTACCATAACTAACAAGCGACCAGACACAAGAACTGTGAGATCTGGAGAACTGCCCCAGGAGCTTCATCATCTATAGCAATACTGAATTATCAGAAAAGGGCCGGAAATAGAGGAGAAGCAATGGCAGGTGAAGAAGTGGGAAGTCTAAGAACAGTATGAAAATCTGAATGAACTGAAGATGACAGGTGTCTTCAAAAATGAACAAAATAACTAATATAGGAACTAAATCTTTAGCTCATAGCTTATTTCTCTCCTAATTCAGTTGTTACTGTTCTATTGTCTTCTGGAATTTAATTTTGTAGAGGAGAAATCTGAGGTTATTTTCATGTTCTTTTGAAGGTACATAAACTGGAATCACATGGAATTTATTGGAATAAAAATGGAATTACAATTCCCAGAAACTGCTCTCCTGTACTGGTTCTGTGCCACAAGAGAATAACTGGAAGTAAAGCAGCAGCCATTCTCCTGTGAAGGTGCATGGAAGGCACCATGAGCAGCTGCCGGTCACACTGACAGTTGCCACCTCACTTCAATATTGTAGGGCAGCAGTGAAGGCTGTGGCATCTCAAGTTCCCCTAGATTTCCCCCATCAGTTTCTCTGAGCCCTAAGCCAGTGGGTATGTAGCTACATAATAAGACATATCAACTTCTTCGGCAAGTCACCCACATTGTTGAGGCTGGAGGTTGTGAGAGGCAGACGTGCATTCCAGTTGGCCCTTGCTGCCTTCCTTATCTCATACCCAGCTTATGTTCCTGACCAATGCCCCTGCTGACCCATAGCACCATCAGGGCCAATGCTAGATTCAGAAGCAGCAGTCTTCTTACTTCTTCAGCAACTCCACAAGTGCATAAGGTCTTAACCCTATAAAAGAGCCCCTAATTCAGTAACGTTCATAGTGCTATTTTTTTTTAATTGAACCCTTTAGAGGGAGTAAGTAAATTATTTCTTTCTAGCTAGATGTTTGTCAGGTTTTTATTTTTTTTATTTTTCTATTTTTATGATTAAAAACATTTTCAAGAATATGACTTGGAGTGGGTGTGTATGTGTTTGCTAATTCATTGATTCTGCCTCAGAATTTTTTCTTTTAGTCTGCACTCATTTGTTTTGAGGATTGTTCATTTACACTCAAGAAAGTAGTTTTTGATTATCTCTTTTATTATTAATATCAATAATAATATTCACTCTTTATTGAATTTACTACCTACTGGAAGTTAAACCCTTTAGAAGCATTATATTCTTGTTTTCACTTCAATAACCCTGTGAGACATTGAGTTATCTCCCAATGAGCATATTAAATATTATGTTGGATTTCCCAATTTATAGAGTTTGAAAAATAGAGAAGATGTTGGCAATTTTTCGGTTGGTTTGTTGACTTGCTTTTTCTTCATTAGAATAAGTTCTGATTTGCCTAAAACTAGTTTGCCAATATGCAAGTGTGTGGACTGTGGTGTATCCTATTCTCTGCCCTTTCTCACATCTACGCACTCCTCTCTCATGTCTACATCTGAGGGCTGGGGTGACGGCCACATTTCCTAGTTCAATGCTCAGTGTCTAGGCTTTTATCTAAAAGAGCCAGCATTCCCACCATTGTTCTAAGACAGCTGGAATAGATTCAGACATAAAAGTAGACACTAATGGATATGTCCATCACAATTCTCTCTATATGCCCATCGCCTCTGCCTGTGGCATTTTTTTTTTTGTGTGGGGACTATACCAGCACCAGGTATACCCCACTTCTTGCCTAACTCCATTCTAGGGATTGTAGTTTCTGCCTGCACATGGAGAGAGAGAAGTGATCATGAGAAAGAAGAGGGGGACAGCAACATTTTGGTTTTCTATAAAAGCATCACTCATCTCTAGAGAGAAGGCTGATAGTTTTCTGGCTAGTTTGTTCCTAAGTTTTTCAAAACGGGCTGAATGTACAGGTAGGTAGTCTTTGTTTCTGCAGGCAAAGAATTAGTAGCTGTTGACTGCATTTTAAAATTCCATTGTATTGGCCTTTTAGCTAGTAAAAATCTGAATGCTTCGATAGTTAAAAAAATAGCTATCTATCTAACTATCTATCACCTATCTGTCTATCAATCTATCATCCATCTCTACCATTTTATTCATGGGGAAAACTTTAATTAGCTTTGCTAGCTGTACACAGTATTAAACTGGGAGATCTTTCCCCTCACCACATCTATAATCGCCTTTTCAGTGATGTTCCTATTATCCTTAGGTTACAGGAACTTGGGGCAGACTGTACTTGTTGGAGGAAGGCCTAGCAACTCTCATTGATTAAAGATCATCACACATTTCAAAGTAATTAAGAAGAATGCTAATGAAAGATTAACACTAAATAGAGTCTGTCCTCTCTGTGAAGGAACACTGCAGAGAGGAAGAATCTGGAACCAAAGCATGATCAGCTCACAGATATACTTTGTTACAATCAAAATCTCTTATACATTTATTTATTGCTGAAACACAATATTCCCATATTTCTTTATTCATGGGATATTTCTGAATATATCTCCCATACATGAAGGTTTTCCATGGTTGATTTATCATAAATACTAAAATGGAATTCTATTTTACAGACACTTCCTGCTCTTCATTTTGCTACACTTTGCATTAAGTCAACACAAGCTGTAATAAGCCAACACATCATTTCAATTTAAATATAGCAGTAGGTTGCAGTCTGCTAAAAAAGTCATGAGTGATCTTCAGTGTTTTTTATATATTTATTTATTAATATGGTAGGTCCTTGACTTTTCAAGAGTAAAATCAAAGAGAAGCTGAGAAATGTATCCAGTGGATTGCTTTCTTATGTTAGTGTCACACTCCACAGCGCTGTGTCAGGCATGTGGAGTACACTGTTGTTGAACAGAACTTTAAAATAGTCATCCTACGGTTAAGCTTCAACATGTGATTTACAATTTACCTATTATAAATCTTGTTTAATATTTCCTACTATTAAAGACACAAGTTTTAAAATATATACTCTGAGTATATAGTCAATATTTTGTATGAGCATACATTAAGAATAAGGAAGATGGATGCCACAGTTTTCTCTTTTTAAGCACTTAATTTAGAATCTAACCTCAGATTTATTTATTGGTTGTCCAATAGCTTCTGCAAAAAGATTTTAAAATTCAGGGTCTAAATCTTTGTCACTGACCATTGAGAGGCTTTAGCGTAAAAGCAAACATAGATGAGGCTCTGAGAAGAATAATGTTGCCACTTCTTTATGCAGCTGAGTTTTCTAAATTAAGTTCATTGCATGGATAATTTCCTATAACCACAGGGGGCAGAGCTGGCTGGTTGACTGTGAGAAAATTAATGAGCAGAGAAGCCTGAAAAAAGAGGAAAAGAATGAAGTAAGCTCTTGCCTAATGTAAAGGAAATACACTGATGTCCAGATGAAGAGAAGTGATCAGAAGTTTACTCAGTCAGGACTAAATAATTGATCTGGAGAAAATGCATTGACAGTCAGTAAGAAATCCAGACCTTCGGCTTTGTTGGGCTTTGAGTTGGTGACCAAGAGGGTGTTGACTGTTGTTTTGCTTGAATGAGGACTACTTTTCTAGGACTGTTAATGGTGGTTCAATTTCAATCTAAAGCATTTCTATTGAACTTTTGAATTATTGAGCAGGAAGGATGAGGGATGAGCGTACGATCAAGTGTGAGGTTATTAGTTAAGTTAGTCATGGGCAAGGTCTTATCTGACCAGGAAATTCAACACACAGGAAGGTCCTTCATTATGATACAGGACTTTTGTCAGGAAAAAAGAAAAAAACAAAAACTGCTAGATGGGGAAGACATGGAAAATAGCACCATTCAAATCCAAGAAGTTGGTGAAACTTACTCAGGCACAGTTATAAAGGGTAGAAATGTTTCTCTGTGTAATGAAAAGCAAAATTTCTACTTCAGCATATTATCATGGGGTATAAAATTCAGTATTGCATTTTCTCTAGGAAAAGATCTGAAGTTGTACCACAGTAATTGAAAAATCTGTCTGGAAGCAATACATTGATTTTTGGCATATATCTTTTTAAATTGGGAGATTTGGAAATGCATAAACAGATTCCTAGTGTTTCCTTCCTACGTAGGGGTAGTACCAGTCTAAAATGAAGCAGGATATTGGATGGGTGCCGGCTCAAGGGGCTGGGATCCGCAGCAGGGAGGAGGAATGTATGAATGCAAAGCACGGCTGCAGCATAACTGCTTTTGTAGCTCTGTACAAAGAGAAAAATACATACTAGATTGAACTATTTAACCAACACTTATTTCTACACTGCAGAGTTGAACTGTTGCTTGGTTTATTCATGCATTCTTACATGAAACATGATAAAAACACAATGTATTTATCGCTAAAATGCTAGTGAGCAATTGCTAAAGAATAAAGACACATTGCTTGTGAACTTCTGCCCCCTCTCCCAATCCCTTGCAGTGGCTCTCTCCTCTGCTCAGTTCACAGTATCACAAATCGGAAACAACAAATACCATCCTTCCTTTGATCACACATTAGCTGATGGATGTTCTATTGTATGTAAATAGGCCGCCGAGGAGACACTAGTTACTTTGCTGCCAGCACTTTTTCAGAGTTGCTGGTGAGGTTAAAGAGTGCTTTGTTCTGCTTGGACAGAGGAGGAGGAGCAAAAGCTGAAGTGTGAAGATAAAGGTGAAGGAAGGCATTACCCTAAGTGGCTCAGTACAGGCAACTTTGCTGCTGTAATAGATGATTATGTGCCAATGTCCATTAATATTTGATGTGTATCATCATATTATCCTTTACGTGCACTTTCACAATATTCTCAAGCAGCAAGGCTGTTTTAGACAAGGATTTCTATGGCCAAGTGCAGTGGCTTTTACTTGGCGAAATTAGCACACATCCTGTCCTTCCAACGTCAAAAGGGATGCTTCTGTTTATATTGAATAAACAGGCAGGGGCTTGGTCCAGCCTTCTTTTAAAACACGGAATTATCTTGAGTGCATAAACAAAGACTGACAAAATAGTTCTTCTTAAATGGCACACTGATGTATTTTGTATTCTGCTCCTTGGAAACAAAGACTTAGCTTCTGTCATTACAAAAGACCCTTGAAACAGATCTGGAAGTAAAAGCGTATGCATTGTGGGGAGAGACCAATGAAGAAAACGGAAGAAAATGCTTAGATCTACAAAGGCTTCTGCTCATTTTTATTTTCTTTTTCTGAAAATTGAATACAAGCTCTGGGAAGCTTTATTTGCTCACACAATGCCTGACCACATGTGCGAACCATTAAAAGGGCGTAGCTCCCCTGCCATTTTGATGCGGCCCAAAATAAAAAATGTAAATGCTAATGGAACAGTTTCTCCAGATACGTTACAGCTGTCCTTTGCATCATTAATTCTCTTCTCAAGTACAATAATTCAGGACAATAACCTAAGTAATATTTTTTTAGCAGTCAGAAAGAACCTCTAAGAGTGGACACTTAATGACAAAGGGAGTAAAAAGAAAAATCAGAGTATGTGGTTTGTGGAAAGACAAAAATCTGAAATCATAAGAGCAGTCAGTCATAAGATCTGGCAACACTTGAGGAAAAAATGAAGCTCATTTTCTTATAATGATTGTTTTTCACAAGGATCACTCTCCAGAATAGAAATCAACTTCTGTTGCATCATTTATTCATTCATCCATTCACTCATTCCATAAGCATATTTTCAGTGCTTGCTAAATGTTGCGTATTATGTAGACAAAAGAGTGCCAGAATATATATCAGAGAGAAACCTCGTCCTTAAAGAAGTTACTATCAGGTACGATGGTACCTAAGATAATATGCACATAAGTAACTATAGCGTGGCTTCCCTGGTGACTCAGATGGTAAAGAATCTGCCTGCAATGCAGGAGACACAGGCTTGATCCCTGGGTCCGGAAGATTCCCTGGAGAAGGGAATGGCAACCCACTCCAGTATTCTTGCCTAGAAATTCCATGGACAGAGGAACGTGGCAGGCTACAGACCATGAGGTCATAAAGAGTCCGACATGACTGAGCAACTAACACTTTCACTTTCAACTATAGAGTAAAGGGAGAAGTCAAGAGAAAAATGATACTGGATGAGGTAGGAAGCATCGAACATGACCCTTAACGACCCCTGCCTCCTGATAGTCATGCCCTTGAGTATTGGTTGGACCCAGCAACTCTCTTCTAATACAGCAAAAGTGAAGGGCAGGGCTGGTTTCATGGGCATGTGACATGTCCACACAGGTGCCTGCATTTAGTTTAATGTCCTGTTGTCATCAACTCGAAATTTTACCTTTGAATTCCATGTGAAGTCCAGTGACACAATGGAATGTGCACATGAGCAGAAGAGGTGGACTGAACATGTGTATCTGCTTTGTTTCTTGGCTCCGCCATTCCTACACAGGTGTTCTCAACAACACAGGATTCTGGCAGGCCTGTGACTCATAGGAGTTCATGAGCCTCAAAGCAAGGCAAAGAAGGCGGGCTACTTGCACAATTAAGGGGAGGCCCTGAAAGCCTGACGAGGTGGCCTTTCCTCTCAAACCAGGACTTGCTTAGGAGACAGGAAGAAACCAATAGCATCCTAAGAAACAAAAATGAACCAGGAACTCTATCATATATATATATATATATATATATTCATGTTACTCTTCTGGATTAGCCAGTCCCTTGTGCTAAAAATTATGACTTAATAGGAAAGAGAAGAGACAACCCATAGTTCCATTTCCTTTCAGTCCTGGCTTGCTCGTTAGTACCCTGAAGGTAGAGAGGGTTGGTAAAATGTGTGACCATCAAGAAATGAATTAAAAAGAGTTGAATTAGTTTTAGGCACAGATTCTACTGTTCCGGAAAGAACAAAATGGATGTGCCTGTATGAATTACAAAGTACGATCATGTAATGATTCTGTATACAATTTAATGTTCTTACATTTGCATTTAAACCTGGCTTTGTACAATATAAAATTAACAGTAAAATTCATGCTAATAATTTTAAAAGTTTATCTTTCTCTATTCAGAATGACAGAGCAAATAAAAAATCACCATGACAACTAAAGAAAGGGACTAACAGAAAAAAGGGAAAAAAAAACCTTTGATAGAATTTTTTTCCTGCTTTTTGAACTAGAGTCTTTACTTTGTCCTGGGTCCCACAAAGAGCAGGCCACAGTGATGGGCTGTCACTCCCAAGAATAGGTTGTAAACTGTTAGTCACTCAGTCGTGTCCAACACTTTGTGATTCCATGGACTGTAGCCTGCCAGTCTCCTCTGTCCATGGAATTCTCCAGGCAAGAATACTGGAGTGGGTTGCCATTCCCTTCTCCAGGGGATCTTCCTGAACCAGGGATCAAACTCAGTATCTGTAGGCAGATTCTTTACTGTTTGAGCCACAAAAGAAGCCAAGATTAGGTTATATCAATAAAAATATTTTGACTGCAATCTCTCTCTGTGTCTCTTTTTTTACCTTCTATGTGAAATCTTTCTCTGAGGGTTGACATAGAAAGCAAACTACCATTTTGTGAGGAGATGTTAGCCAAGAGCCACAAGGACCCATGTCTTGTCAGCAGCCACAGGAGTGAGGGTGAATGTTGCCTTAGCCTAGTTGAGCCTTGAGATGACTTGAGCCTCAACTGGCATCCTGACTGCAGGCCTGGGAGGGACCCTAAGTCAGAAGCACGTTGCTAAGCCACACCCAGATTCCCAACCAACACATGCTACACACATTATGTGCGTGCTCGGCTGTGTCTGACTCTTTGCAACCCCATGGATTGCAACCCGCCAGGTTCCTCTGTCCATGGAATTTTCCAGGCAAGAATACTAGAGTGGGTTGTCATTTCCTACTCCAGGGGATCTTCCTAACCAGTGTAAAACAACAATATTTATTACCTCATAGGCTCAGTGGTAAAGAATCTACCTGCCAAGGCAGAAAATACAGGTTTGATCTCTGGGTCGGGAAGATACCCTGGAGTAGGAAATGGTAACTCATTCTAGCATTCTTGCCTGGAAATTCCATGGACAGAGGAACCTGGCAGGTTGCAATCCATGGGGTTGCAAAGAGTCAGATACAACTGAGCACACATGCATGTTACCTGGAAGATTTTAGAGTAGTTTGTTTTGCAGTAATAGAAAGTGAATGTATTGGGATTCAGTAGAATAAAAGCTTATTTCTAAGGACTGAGGAAGATTTTTTGACATGTCTTTTGGGATAAGCATTTAGTGATGGAGGACATAGCACTGCAGAGAAGAGTGTGCAATCTAGGCTAGAGCAACACTTCTCAAGCTTTTTGATCTCAAGAATTCTTTATAGTCTTAAAAATATTGATGACCTCAAAAAGATTTTATTTATGCAAATTATATCTGTCATAGTAGAAACTAAAACTGAGGTATTTAACATTTGTATTAAATTCATTTAACACATGCATTGCATATTGTTAACACTTTTTTATAAAAATAAGTATATTTTCTAAAAATAAATTTAGTGATAGGAATGGCAATATACACATTTTTGAAAATGCCTTCAGCGTTTCACTTAATAGAAAAATGCTAGATTCCAATGTGTTTCTGCATTGAAACTGTTGGATAAATGTTACCAAGTAGCTTTTGGAAAATTTCACTGTGTATTTGTGTGAGAATGAGAATTAAAACAGACAATATCTTAATTCCCGGGACCACACATGGAGAACAACTGAAGTATAGAGATGGGAGAGTTCAGAGCACATATTGGCTACAGCATGCTGAACAAGGAAAATCTCAGGAAGGTAGATCTCACGAGGCTTGAATATCATACTCAATAGCTTACTCAATAGAGGGCTTGGCAGAAATTATTTGTCAACCCAAAAGCCGCTGCTGCTCTCCTTCCTTGCTAAAGAATCTTTGATTCTGTTCAGACGCTGGCAGTGTGTGTATTGAGCAGGTACATGATGATTAGCCGTCCTCTTTCCAGTGACTGTTACAAGTGCAAACATGTGACACAGCCATGGCAATAAAAAGAAGTCTGCCGTTGCAGGTGGTCATGGCAATGTGTAAGTTTTCACTGAAACAGAGACTTGCTCCTTTCTGACCCCAGAGGCTATACTGAAAGAATATGATGCTGTAATCACCCTGTTTCAGTGATTCAGTCAAGGGAATCTGAGGGAGCTGACCCAGAGCCTGGATACTGCTGAACCAATAAGTTGTTGAAGATTTTGGAACTGTGAGCTGATAAGCCCATTGACATCTATGGAGACTGAGTTGACTTCCATCGATTGGACTTTGAGGCACCAGCTAGGTGGTTATTAAAATAGTCAGGTAAAGCTACTATGGGTCTGAAATACACTGGATTCAACAGAAACAGAATACAATAGAATTAGACATGAAAGAATTGTGGAGGTAAATTTTGCCGGTAAATTTTGGAGGTAAACTTTGCTGTGTATGTGGATATTGATGCGTGTGGTTGCACGATGGAAAGGAAGTGATAGTTATGATGTGGTTAATTGCCTGCTTGGCTAATTAGAAAGACAGTGGTGCCAGAAACATTGCAGATGTGATAGGTTTGGGAGGGAATATAATGAATTAAATTTGGACATACAGAGTGAAGGAGATACCTAAAATACATGGTACATGGTTGGTATTCAATAAATGTTTATTGTGGTATTGGACAGAATTGATCTGATATCCATAGGATTTGCTTCCTCATATCCTTCATATTTTCACTAAAATGTTGCTTTCTTAGGAAAGCCTTTTTTGACTACTCTATCTAAAACTAACATTCATGCTCCACTTCTTAACATTTGTCCACAATGTCTTGATAAGTCCTATGTCACTTCTATGCTCTTTTTTAAAGCTGGACACTTCTCTAATAAACTACATACATGTTTACCTGTTATGTTTTCCTAATAGAAAGTAAGCTGAATAATGGAAATTTTTATGTTTTGTTTACTTCTGTAACTCCAGAACCCAGATCAATACCTGACAGCTAGTGGATACTCAGAAAAATACGTATTAAAGGAGTGAATAAATACTCATAGCATGAGGCTCAGGGCAGCAAACATATTTGGCCATCATATGCCTAAAGGTAGCGATCGAAGCCTCAGGATGAGATGAATGTATTGTAATTGAATTCTGAACTCACAAAGATAATTCCAGATACTTATTAACAGGGCTCATCTTAAACATTTTATATAGATCTGAGCATCTAGCACATAAAAATTTAGTGGGTAGACAGTTATCTCTCCCACTTTACAGGTAGACAAGCCAAGACTCTGAGAAGTCAGGTAACTCAACTCAGGTTAAAAATTAGTGAAGGGGCTGGTCCTTTAGGTAAAAGACCAGAATAAGCTCTTGTATAGAATTTTCAACAGAAATTTTATCTAAGGGATGGAATTTTAAATTATGTTCAGTCATGGTATGTAGTTTTCAAGGAAAATTATCCAGCATTGTTCTTGCTTTCTGGCTTTGTAAAAAGTAGAGGTCACCCCCTTCTTATAATTTCAAGAAAAAATAATCCCTGATTTTAAAGTCAGAATATCATTCAGCTAACTATCCACTCATGTAAACATCTCTTCTAGTGTCTGAAAGAAGAAGGAGTAAAAACTGGTCAAACAAACAAACAAAATTAACAGTTAAAAGCAAAATCAATTTGTCTATTGAAAAGACAAGACACTTTTGACACCATTGGTTTTCTAGCTGGAACCATAGTAAAGTGACATGGGGGAACTTATAAAGTACATAACAGTAGCAGGGTACAGAATACTAGGATTTTCTTAAACTCAATGTGTTGGTTGTAAGTTAAAGTTACATGATTTCAAAGGCCAGTCGAGACATCTTTTCCCTTAATATCTTTCACAAGAAAATGACCACACACTTATTTCATTTAAAACAGACTCAGTCTAAGGATTGTTTTTCTCTTTCTAGGAAAAAGAGGGCTATTAGTGAAGATAAGGACTCTTTTGGCTTTGTGATACATTTTTTACTTTCGTTCATGGGCATAAGATGGAAAAACAAGATGAAATGATTCTTTTATTGGGCATTCAATTAAAAAAATGCCATGAGTATGCCATTAGTTTGCATGAATCCTAGAAATGTGTTTCAAGCAAGTGTGTATATTATGCTGAGGAAAAGACAGAAGGGTATAACCTTGGGCAGACCATTTAACTTCTCTCTGCTTTACATTTACAAGCAGTAATACAAAGAGACAGGATTACATGATCTTCAAGGTCCTGTCCAGATGGATTTAAGACATTATGATTATGGGAGAGGCAGTTTAGTGTAGCAGTAGAGAGCAGTGGAACCAGAATGCCTACGTTTAGACCCTGCCTTTCTTCCCTGGTGGCTTAGAGGTTTAAGCGTCTGCCCGCAATGTGGGAGACCTGGGTTTGATCCCTCGGTTGGGAAGATTCCCTGGAAAAGGGAATGGCAACCCAGTCCAATACTCTTGCCTGGAGAATCCCACAGGCGGAGGAGCCTGCTGGGCTACATTAGTCCATGGGGTTGCAAAGAGTCGCATACGACTGAGCAACTTCACTTTTCACTTTTCACTCTCACTTCCCTTACTCATCACATGCTATGGCACGGGCATGCTGTAACCCCTTAAGCCTCAGGCTTCCTTATGGCAAAATGAAGACTGCAACCTTTGCAGAGCCCCTTTGAGCACTAAACATAATCATCATTGTAAACTATTTAGCATTGGGTTTAGTAAGGAATTAATAAACAGTACTGTGAACAATTGATGTTTATATTGTAAACTAAATTTTTTTTTATCCTCTAACAATGACAAAAACTTCCCTAAGAATGCAGGATGGTATGATTTTCCTTGGTTAAACTCTTTAACATATTTGCACTGTTTTAAAAAACTATTTAACATCTACACTATTATTCAAAGTATAAAAAGGTAAATTAAAACATTAATTTCATTTATACTATCACAAACAATTGGCTTGTTTTCACTCCCTCCACCATCCCCCACCTCATTAACTGGAGTTAATGATACTATTATTATGTATCTTCCACACACCCTCATATAACAGACGCCCAAGTGGCCCAGTGGTAAAGACTCCACCTGCCAATGTAGGGGATGCAAGAGATGCAAGTTCGATCCCAGGGTGGGTAAGATGCCCTGGAGTAGGGAACAGCAACACACTCCAGTATTCTTGGATGGAAAATTCCATGGACAGAGGAAACTGGCAAGCTATAGTCCATGGGACTGCAAAGAGTCAAACATGACTGAGCACATACACACATGCAAAGTTTCCTTAAACGGATGAGAGCACGGAGACTCAGGAAGGTTAGGAACTTGCTGAAGACTGCAGAGGAGAAAATGGCAGCACCAAAACTTCAGGCAGCCTGACTTCAGCATTTGAGCTCTTAATTAGATGGCTTTAACACAAGAGCTCCTTGTTTGGGTTTGTTTCACACAATCTATGCTCTTTCAAGAGATCAAGCTATCCCATTATATAAGTCTGTCCATCCATCCAACCATTTCGTTGTTTCTTAAAATATGATCAACAGGATTTGAACTCTTGGTTCATGGTTTATAAGTAAAGTGAGAATGATGTGTGACTTCAATATAGTGTGATTATGATGCATCTGACTTAGGTACAAATCAGCAGCAAATTGAACATCTCTCCTGGTGGGCTTTTTGTTAGGCAGTGAGAATTCTCTTCTTGTGAAATGAATTTGCTAACAGAATGAGTTTTATTAGCTTGTTCCGCTTTCCTTCATTGAAAAGAAAAAAAATTTTTCTTTCCTATAAACATTTTGCGTTTTAAAAATAAATAAAAACTAATTAATGTTTCCTATTTAAAGTCTGCAATGAATCTTAGAAGTCCATATAAAATATGAAAAACCCTATCTCGAATATAGTTTTAAGTATAATTTCTCAAATAAAAAATTAGGTCACTACAAGCAGTCAAAGATTGAGCTAAAAAAGATATTCATTTCCTTGCCCTTTCACCCTCCTCCTCATTCTTCTGTGGGAAAGAAAAAATTCACTAATATGCTGCACACTGTACATTGCATTTCCTTTTGCTGGTCTCTGTATTTGTAGGCCTCATATGGAAAATCAATTTCTGCTTTATTCTTCTAAGCTTGGTTTTATCTTCCTAAATATATCCTTGTTGTCAGAAGCCAATCAAGCATTTCGTTTTTCCTGTTTATAAATCATTCTTCTTTACACTTTTGGTTCCAACGATCTCTGCTTCTTTTCTCTCCTGTGTTGTGGGTCCTGGAGATTTGCAAGCTCCACTCAGTGTTCTCTTAATTCTCTGATGCTCAGGTAGGTCAGCCTGACTCATGCTGGCTGTGAAGATGAGGCAGGTAGAGAGACACATCGGCTCTGGGAGGGCTGATCAGCCTCCCTGAAGAGACGGCCTCTCCCAAGTGCCACCTGGGTGGAGCATGCATGAGTAGGTGAACACTCCTGCCGTTGTGTCTCTGGGACCACACCCCACTGCAAGGCCTTGTAAGATAAGCCTGTTGGAAGCTTGGTCAATGCTTAGTCATGGGTTTAGTTGGTGATCAGTTCAGTTCAGTCCCTCAGTCATGTCCGACTCTTTGTGACCCCATGAATCGCAGCACACCAGGCCTCCCTGTCCATCACAAACTCCCGGAGTTTACTCAAACTCATGCCCATCGAGTCAGTGATGCCATCCAGCCATCTCATCCTCTGTCATCCCCTTCTCCTCCTGCCCCCAAACCCTCCCAGCATCAGGGTCTTTTCCAATGAGTCAACTCTTCTCATAAGGTGGCCAAAATATTGGAGTTTCAGCTTCAACATCAATACTTCCAATGAACACCCAGGACTGATGTCCTTTAGGATAGACTAGTTGGATCTCCTTGCAGTCCAAGGGACTGTCAAGAGTCTTCTCCAACACCACAGTTCAAATTTCTTCGGCTCTCAGCTTTCTTTATAGTCCAACTCTCACATCCATACATGACTATTGGAAAAACCATAGCCTTGACTAGATGGATCTTTGTTGGCAAAGTAATGTCTCTTTTTTTTAATATGCTGTCTAGTTTGGTCATAAGTTTCCTTCCAAGGAGAAAGTATCTTTTAATTTCATGGTTGCAGTCACCATCTCCAGTGATTTTAGAGTCCCCCAAAATAAAGTCAGCCACTCTTTCCATTGTTTCCCCATCTATTTGCCATGAAGTGATGGGACCAGATGCCATGGTCTTAGTTTTCTGAATGTTGAGCTTTAAACCAATTTTTTCACTCTCCTCTTTCACTTTCATCAAGAGGCTCTTTAGTTCCTCTTCGCTTTCTGCCATAAGGGTGGTGTCATCTGCATATCTGAAGTTATTGATATTTCTCCCAGGAAACTTGATTCCAGCTTGTGATTCCTCCAGCCCCACATTTCTCATGCTGTATTCTGCATATAAGTTAAATAAGCAGGGTGACAATATACAGCCTTGATGTATTCCTTTTCCTATTTGGAACCAGTCTGTTGTTCCATGTCCAGTTCTAACTGTAGCTTCCTGACCTGCATACAGGTTTCTCAAGAGGCAGGTAAGGTGGTCTGGTATTCCCATCTCCTTCAGAATTTTCCACAGTTTATTGTGATCCACACAGTCGAAGGCTTTGGTGTAGTCAATAAAGCAGAAATAGATGTTTTACTGGAACTCTCTTGCTTTTTTGATGATCCAGCGGATATTGGCAATTTGATCTCTGGTTCCTCTGCCTTTTCTAAAAGCAGCTTGAACATCTGGAAGTTCTCGGTTCACGCCACGTATTGCTGAAGCCTGGCTTGGAGAATTTTGAGCATTACTTTACTAGCGTGTGAGATGAGTGCAATTGTGCGGTAGTTTGAGCACAATTGCCTTTCTTAGGGATTGGAATGAAAACTGACCTTTTCCAGTCCTGTGGCCACTGTTGAGTTTTCCAAATTTGCTGGCATATTGAGTGCAGCACTTTCACAGCATCATCTTTCAGGATTTGAAATAGTTCAACTGGAATTCCATCACATCCACTAGCTTTGTTCGTAGTGATGCTTTCTAAGGCCCACTTGACTTCACATTCCACGATGTCTGGCTCTAGGTGAGTGATCACACCATTGTGATTATCTGGGTCATGAAGATCTTTTTTGTATGGTTCTTCTGTGTATTCTTGCCACCTCTTCTTAATATCTTCTGCTTCTGTTAGGTCCATACCATTTCTGTCCTTTATTGAGCCCATCTTTGCACGAAATGTTCCCTTGGTATCTCTAATTTTCTTGAAGGGATCTCTAGTCTTTTCCATTCTGTTGTTTTCCTCTATTTCTTTGCATTGATCGCTGAGGAAGACTTTCTTATCGCTACTGGCTATTCTTTGGAACTCTGCATTCAAATGGGAACACCTTTCCTTTTCTCCTTTGCTTTTCACTTCTCTTTGTTTCACAGCTATTTGTAAGGCCTCCTCAGACAACCATTTTGCCTTTTTGCATTTCTTTTCCATGGGGATGGTCTTGATCCCTGTCTCCTGTACAATGTCACAAAGCTCCATCCATAGTTCATCAGGCTCTCTGTCTATCAGATCTAGTCCCTTAAATCTATTTCTCACTTCTGCTGTATATTCGTAAGGGATTTGATTTAGGTCATACCTGAATGGTCTGGTGGTTATCCCTACTCTCTTCAGTTTAAGTCTGAATTTGGCAATAAGGAGTTCATGATCTGAGCCACAGTCAGCTCCTGGTCTTGTTTTTGCTGACTGTATAGAGCTTCTCCATCTTTGGCTGCAAAGAATATAATCAATCTGATTTCGGTGTTGACCATCTGGTGATGTCCATGTGTAGAGTCTTCTCTTGTGTTGTTGGAAGAGGGTGTTTGCTATGACCAGTGCGTTCTCTTGGCAAAACTCTATTAGCCTTTGCCCTGCTTCATTCCATACTCCAAGGCCAAATTTGCCTGTTACTCCAGGTGTTTCTTGACTTCCTACTTTTACATTCCAGTCCCCTATAATGAAAAGGACATCTTTTTTGGGTGTTAGTTCTAAAAGGTCTTGTAGGTCTTCATATAACCATTCAACTTCGGCTTGTTCAGTGTTACTGGTTGGGACATAGGCTTGGATTATCATGATATTGAATGGTTTGCCTTGGAAACGAACAGAGATCATTCTGTCATTTTTGAGATTGCATCCAAGTACTGCATTTCAGACTCTTTTGTTGACCATGATGGCTACTCCATTTCTTCTAAGGGATTCTTGCCCACAGTAGTAGATATAATGGTCATCTAAGTTAAATTCACCCTTTCCAGTCCATTTTAGTTCACTGATTCCTAGAATGTCGCCATTCACTCTTGCCATCTCCTGTTGACCACTTCCAATTTGCCTTGAATCATGGAACTAACATTCCAGGTTCCTATGCAATATTGCTCTTTACAGCATCGGACTTTGCTTCTATCACCAGTCCCATTCACAACTGGGTATTGGTTTTGCTTTGGCTTCATCCCTTCATTCTTTCTGGAGTTATTTCTCCACTGATCTCCAGCAGCATATTGGGCACCTACCAACCTGGGGAGTTTCTCTTTCAGTATCCTATCATTTTGCCTTCTCAGACTGTTCATGGGGTTCTCAAGGCAAGAATACTGAAGTGGTTTGCCATTCACTTCTCCAGTGGACCACATTCTGTCAGACCTCTCCACCATGACCCGACCATCTTGGGTGGCCCCAGACGGCATGGCTTAGTTTCATTGAGTTAGATGGTGCTACTATAACAAAAATACCACAGAAACAACAGAAATTTATTTTTCACAATTATAGAGGCTGGGAAGTCTCACATCAGGGCAGCAGCAGATTTGGTGTCTGGTGAGAGCCATTTTCTCAGGACACCTGTCTTTCTGCTATAATGTCATAGAGCAGAGGACTTCCCAGGTGGCAAAGTGGTAAAGAATTTGCCTGCCAATGCAGGAGATACAAGAGACTCAGGTTTAATCCCTGGATTGGGAAGATCCCCTGGAGGAGGTCATGGCAACCCACTCCTGTATTCTTGCCTGGAAAATTCCATGACAGAGGAACCTGGGGGGCTACAGTCCATGGGGTCACAAAGAGTCAGACATGACTGAACACACAACACTACAACAAACAAAAGAAGGGACATCCTAGCTCTCTGCAGTCTCTTTGATTAGGATATTAATCCCATTCTTGACAACTCCACCCTTATGATCGAAACATTTTCAAAGGCCTCCACTTCCTAATACCATCATCACCTTGGGTATTACATTTGAACATAAGAATTTCGCAGGGGGACACAAACATTTAGACCATAACAGTCAGTTATCACTTGCCAACCCGTGTCTCTGTCTTCTGTAACAACTCAAATTTCTCCACTGTTTCTTATCAAGAACCTTTCTCACTCCAAATCTGTATTTTTCTCACTGGTGTTGAATTCATCAGTCAGGATAAGAGGTTACACTGCAGCAGCCTGCAACCTCTGCATCTCAGTGGCTTAAAACAAGAGATCTATTTCTTATTGATGCTACGTGTCACCCAAGGACCTAGGATGATGAAGCAGGTGTCTTCTTGAACAGTGCTGGTTACTGTGCCAGAAAGGGGAAAGAAAGAACCCTGCAGAGTCTTGCCTTGGCAATCAGATATTCAGCCCCAGGTCAGGATCTTGAACTTATACATGAGCTTCTTCAACCTAAAGGGAGCCAAGAGTGCAATCTGTTACGCAAACTTATTTTCCCTACTCTAGGGATGGGAAGCTAACTTATACGCAGAGTACATCATGAGAAATGCTGGGATGGAAGAAGCACAAACTGGAATTAAGATAGCTGGGAGAAATATCAATAGTCTCAGATATGCAGATGACACCATCCTTCTGGCAGAAAGTGAAGAGGAACTAAAAAACCTCTTGATGAAAGTGAAAGAGGAGAGTCAAAAAGTTGGCTTAAAGCTCAACATTCAGAAAACTAAGATCATGGCATTTGGTCCCATCACCTCATGGGAAATAGATGGGGAGATAATGGAAGCAGTGTCAGACTTTATTTTTTGGGGCTCCAAAATCACTGCAGATGGTGACTGCAGTCATGAAATTAAAAGACGCTTCCTCCTTGGAAGGAAAGTTATGACCAACCTAGACAGCATATTAAAAAGCAGAGACATTACTTTGTCAACAAAGGTCCACATAGTCAAGGCTATGGTTTTTCCAGTGGTCATGTGTGGATGTGAGAGTTGGACTGTGAGGAAAGCTGAACGCCGAAAAATTGATGCTTTTGAACTGTGGTGTTGGAGAAGACTCTGGAGAGTCCCTTGGACTGCAAGGAGATCCAACCAGTCCATCCTGAAGGAGATAAGTCCTGGGTGTTCACTGGAAGGACTAATGCTGAAGCTGAAACTCCAGTACTTTGGCCACCTCATG
Organism: Muntiacus reevesi; assembly: GCF_963930625.1. Classification (NCBI taxonomy): domain Eukaryota; kingdom Metazoa; phylum Chordata; class Mammalia; order Artiodactyla; family Cervidae; genus Muntiacus; species Muntiacus reevesi. Next base: position 154,499,395 of record NC_089251.1, on the reverse strand, counting down.
TGAAGAACTGACTCATTGAAAAAGACCCTGATGCTGGGAGGGATTGGGGGCAGGAGGAGAAGGGGATGACAGTGGATGAGATGGCTGAATGGCATCACTGACTCGATGGACATGGGTTTGGGTGGACTCCGGGAGTTGGTGATGGACAGGGAGGCCTGGTGTGCTGCGATTCATGGGGTTGCAAAGAGTTGGACACGACTGAGCGAGTGAACTTAACTGAACTGACTGAGGGATGGGAAATCAGAAACATTTGGTGAGCAGCAGGGTGATAATTTTATCTTTTAATTAAACAAACAGAGGATAGCAGTTCTTCAGTTTTTTTTTTCCTTCTTTGTTCTATTTTGAGTTTATTGCCTCAATTAAAATATTGTGATATCTTTCTATTTTCCATTACTTAGTCTGTCCTTTCTTTCCAGTCTCACATTATCTGCAGTAAATATTTTTGTGTCCTTTTGCCCAGCAGTCTAACTTTTTGATGCCCCAGAATCTATTCTCATTCCTCAGCCCCAGATCCATTTTCTTTATTAGATTTCTCTGAACTCCTGCAGCTCTTTCTGTCTGTACCCCACAACTTAACCTTTAATTATTCGCCTACTTGGCTTTCCACTTGGTTCTGCCTTTTGTTAGCTGAGTCAGAACATAAATTTCTCTCACCACTTCCCTCCCCTACTCCAAATTGACTCTGCCTCCCAACCTCGATTTCCAAAGTTCTTGCATTATTCTTTCTAGCACTCGGCCTCACAATCTTCATTTCTTGCTCACTTTTGCTAATCTCTTGTGTCTTAAAATTGTGCAGTTACCAAACTCTTCCCCATGCACCATTATGCTCATGTGAATCAAATGACATAGTGAAAGTGAGAAGCCTGTTGCAGACACTACATATAAGAGAATACTGCTCTCTCTTTCTTTAACTATTTTTCATGCCTTCCTTCATTTATTTCTTCATCATTCATTTATGCATGCACTTGTATTGGACCTAAGTGCCTTCGTGGAAATGTGTTTGCTACTGAGGGAGCCACAAGTTAAATATAAGCCTCTGATCTCCAGGAGGTAGGTAACATTCTTGTTGGAGAAATCATGTATGCATATTTATAGGTACCTAGGTTCTGATATGGAGAAGGCAATGACAATGGAGAAGGCGATGATACCCCACTCCACTACTCTTGCCTGGAGAATCCCATGGATGGAGGAGCATGGTAGGCTGCAGTCCATGGGGTCGCTAAGAGTCGGACACGACTGACAGTCTTCACTTTCTTTTCACTTTTATGCTTTGGAGAAGGAAATGGCAACCCACTCCAGTGTTCTTGTCTGGAGAATCCCAGGGACGGGGGAGCCTCGTGGGCTGTCGTCTATCGGGTTGCACAGAGTCAGACACGACTGAAGCCATGCAGCAGCAGCAGGTTCTGATATGATTGAAACAAGTGGAAATGTTCTAGGAGATGGAGAAGGGGGCAATGATGATGTTCAGGAAAGGTCTGGGAGGGCTCCAGGAAGAAGTGAGTGGGGGGTGACTAAATCACATCACTTGCAGATTAAATCATCTGAAGGCTTCTCTACATACTTAGAGTAAAACCAAGTTTCTTCTTTAGCAGTTACTAGAATCTTCATGATCAGGGCCTTTTTAAATTTCATCTAAGACTTTCTTACTTGGGGGGGTGGAAGGGGGCTCTAGCCACAATAATCTTCTGTCAGCTCTTCCAGTGCCTCAAACTTGTTTGCATTATTGTGTCTTTGGACCAGAGTTTCTCTTTGCGCAGAATTCTGTTTCTACAGATCTTTGCATGGCTGGTCCTTTCTTGCTGTTTGACTCAAATGGCAATGCTCAAAGAGCCACCATTCCCTAAATACTCAATCTTAAATAGCATCCCCCTTTCCCGGGACCCTGTTTTTCAGATATCTTGTATTTATTTGTAAAAGACTTACTATCTGAAAACATCTTGCTTGCTCACTTGTTTACTTCTATATCGTCTATTCCCTTCACCCTATCCACTTCTTAGGATGTCCGTGTCTCCATCTTGGACCAGAACCTACCCAGGATGTAAGCTCTTTACAAGTGTAGACCTGGGTCTATGTTATATACTATATGGTCAGGGCTGAGATAGAATGTGACACATATGTACTAAATAAACATCCACTGTTACCATACAGCTTCCTTGGCTCCAATCTCTCTCTCTCTCTCTTTTTTTTTTTCTTCATTTATTTTCACTAGTTGGAGGCTAATCACTTCACAACATTTCAGTGGGTTTTGTCATACATTGACACGAATCAGCCATGGAGTTACAGGTATTCCCCATCCCGATCCCCCCTCCCACCTCCCTCTCCACCCGATTCCTCTGGGTCCTCCCAGTGCACCAGGCCCGAGCACTTGTCTCATGCATCTCACCTGGGCTACTGATCTGTTTCACCATAGATAATATACATGCTGTTCTTTTGAAACATCCCACCCTTGCCTTCTCCCACAGAGTTCAAAAGTCTGTTCTGTACATCTGTGTCTCTTTTTCTGTTTTGCATATAGGGTTATCATTACCATCTTTCTAAATTCCATATATATGTGTTAGTATGCTGTAATGTTCTTTATCTTTCTGGCTTACTTCACTCTGTATAATGGGCTCCAGTTTCATCCATCTCATTAGAACCGATTCAAATGAATTCTTTTTAATGGCTGAGTAATATTCCATGGTGTATATGTACCACAGCTTCCTTATCCATTCATCTGCTGATGGGCATCTGGGTTGCTTCCATGTCCTGGCTATTATAAACAGTGCTGCGATGAACATTGGGGTGCACGTGTCTCTTTCAGATTTGGTTTCCTCAGTGTGTATGCCCAGAAGTGGGATTGCTGGGTCATATGGCAGTTCTATTTCCAGTTTTTTAAGAAATCTCCACACTGTTCTCCATAGCAGTTGTACTAGTTTGCATTCCCACCAACAGTGTAAGAGGGTTCCCTTTTCTCCACACCCTCTCCAGCATTTATTGCTTACAGACTTTTGGATAGCAGCCATCCTGACTGGTGTGTAATGGTACCTCATTGTGGTTTTGATTTGCATTTCTCTGATAATGAGTGATGTTGAGAGTCTTTTCATGTGTTTGTTAGCCATCTGTATGTCTTCTTTGGAGAAATGTCTGTTTAGATCTTTGGCCCATTTTTTGATTGGGTCATTTATTTTTCTGGAATTGAGCTTCAGGAGTTGCTTGTATATTTTTGAGATTAATCCTTTGTCTGTTGTCTCATTTGCTATTATTTTCTCCCAATCTGAGGGCTCAATCTCTCTCTCTTTTAGTGACAATCACCAAACTTCATTACCAGGCTCTTTCTCCTTAATGCTACTTTTACTGCATAATAAATATTCTGGCCATAGGGATGTACATGGAAGGAAGGAATGCCATTTCCAAGAGTGGTTGATAAAAACTCTTTCCTTCTCTTTTGATTTTTATTATGTAAGTGAATCTGACCCTAATGATTTAGGAAATGTCATGATATAGAAAGAGACATGGTTCCTAAAGGACCATGTGTAAGATTAGGAACACTTGCCTTGAACTGTGATGAGAGCAAGAAAGAAAGGTGTGAGTTTGTCATGTCTACAAAAATTTAGCACTTACATGTTTTAACACTTAGTGTTACTTATCCTAACCAATATACTTGACAACTAAGACTTCCATCATTCTGCTGTTGTTGTTCAGCCACTAAGTCATGTCCGACTCTTTGCGACCCCATGGACTGCAGCGCCAGGCTTTCGTGTCCCTCACTATCTCCTGGAGTTTGCTCAATCTCATGTCATTGAGTCGGTGATGCCATCCAACCATCTCATTCTGTTGCCTGCTTCTCCTGCCCTCAATGTTTCCCAGCATCAGGGTCTTTCTTAGCTCTTTAGCTACTACACACATTCTCAGTTATAAGCTATTCCTTTCAGTAACTATCTTAATTCTACCTTAACATCTGCTCTCTAGTATTAAGCAAAGAAAAGTGCAAGGACCTCAAAAATATCTTAGAAAAACGAGGTTGAGTTGAAATTGCCCTTACCTACTAATGTACACTTAGCATGTTATTTACTTCCCCAAAACTTAGTTTATGCCTTTATTTAGATGGAATAAAATATAATTCACTACACTGTTGCAAAGAATGAAATGAGATGGTATACTGGACTTCTGTGCTAATTAAACATCTTTCTTTATGTTTCTTCTTCTCTATACCTACAAAACTCCTATGAGTCTTGCAAATTCTCCACCATGCCCCAAGTTTTCTGGAGCACAAAAGAGTTTAAGAGTATGGCCTCTGTGTTCAGATCTGACTTTGACCCTGAATAGCTAAGTAAACTTACACAAATTATTAATTCCTTTATCGCGTCCTATTTAAAGCTAGAATAGTCCTCATACCTAATTTCAGTGTTACAGTGAAGGTGAAATGAGTTAAGAGTGCAGAGCCTGTGGAGGAGTGCAGGGCACAGAGTAAGTGCTCACTAGTGCATAGTGGTGATTTTATAATTATTCTCTCAAATCTTTTCAATCTAACTATCCCGCTCATGCTGACATGGCCTTTCTCTATACTTAAGATACTTGTGTCCAGTGGATTATTTCCTCTTAAAAAGAAAGTCTTCTTGATTAACAACTTTTCAGGTTCTGAAAGTGAAAGTCACTCAGTTGTGTCAGACTCTGCAACCCCATGGACTATATAGTCGATGGAATTCTCCAGGCCAGAATACTGGAATGGGTAGCCTTTCCCTTCTCCAGGGATCTTCCAAATCCAGAAATTGAACCCAGGTCCCCAGCACTGCAGGAGGATTCTTTACCAACTGAGCTACCAGGGAAGCCCAAGAATACTAGAATGGGTAGCCTATCCCTTCTCCAGGGGATCTTCCTGACCCAGGTATTGGAACTGGGGTCTCCTGCATTGCAGGCAAATTCTTTACCAGCTGAGCTACCAGGGAAGCACTTCTTAATATTCACAGTGCTCCAAACCAAACCCCCCAGCCAATGTTCAGTTCAGTTCAGTTGCTCAGTTGTGTCCGACTCTTTGCGACACATGAACTGCAGCACGCCAGGCCTCCCTGTTCATCACCAACTCCCAGAGTCCACCCAAACACATGTCCATTGAGTCGGTGATGCCATCCAACCATCTCATGCTCTGTCATCCCCTTCTCCTCCTGTTCTCAATCTTTCCCAGCATCAGGGTCTTTTCAAATGAGTCAACTGTTTGCATGAGGTGGCCAAAGTATTGGAGTTTCAGCTTCAACATCAATACTTCCAATGAACACCCAGGACTGACCTCCTTCAGGATGGACTGGTTGGATCTCCTTGCAGTCCAAGGGACTCTCCAGAGTCTTCTCCAACACCACAGTTCAAAAGCATCAATTCTTTGTTGCTCAACTTTCTTCACAGTCCAACTCACACATCCACACACGACCACTGGAAAAACCATAGCCTTGACTAGATGGAACTTTGTTGACAAAGTAATTTCTCTGCTTTTTAAAATGCTGTATAGGTTGGTCATAACTTTCCTTCCAAGGAGTAAGCATTTTTTAATTTCATGGCTGCTATCACTGTTAGGCAACACAAATAGAATTAAACTAAATTCCATTAAAAAATGCAAGTCGACTGCACTGGTGCACTGTAGTTTATTACCTTGTGCTGTTTCATCCTAAGTGCAAAGATTTTTCTCCCTCTAATTTAACACTCAGTACAAGATAGTAATTTGAAGCTATACTTCAGTTTGAGAAAAACAAAAACTGGGGAAAAAAGATGCAATCTATGAATAAGTGGGTTAAAATTCCCAGAAGCTTGTTATACTAATAAAGGACTATAAATCTCCTTCTGTGGATGTAAAAAATATATAGCCATTAGGTACTCTGGGTTTGACCCCTGGTTGGGGAACCTAGATCCCACAAACCACGGGGCTGGCCAAAAGAAAATGTCTGTATGTACGTGGTGGGCTTAGTCATTCAGTTGGGTCTGACTCTTCGACCCCGTGGACTGCAGCCCACCAGACTCCTCTGTCCATGGGGATTCTCCAGGCAAGAATACTGGGGTGGAATGCCATGCCCTCCTCCAGGGGATCTTCCCAACCCAGGGATTGAACTCAGGTCTCTCACATTGCAGGCAGATTCTTTACTGTCTGAGCAACCAGGGAAGCCTGTCTGCATGTATATGGTCAAATATATCTAGCAAACTGTTGGTTATATATTAATTATCTAACTAAAAATAGAAATAGCAGAATTGATTATAAGCAACTGTATCTTTAAGTCACATTTTATATTATAAACTCATAATCATAATTATTAGGCTCTATATTATGACACATTGCTATTGTTTTGCATACTTTATATTTGCTTCTCATTTCCACTTTTTAATTGTTTAACTAATTATGACCAAAGCAAGAATATCTGTCATAGAAATCTGATCAATGTTTTCCCAATTTGCACAAACTTGTGTAACAACCACATCTTTTATCCTTAATTAATAGTAAAATAAAATATCTGTAGAAAAAATGATATAAGGAAATGATACGTAATCATCACAAACAAAGTCATCTAATTTCCAATTTGTTCATAAATGGCTTAGAGAAAATGAGAAAACAGTTTAAGAAACACTTTTCTAGGACTGACTTACGATCTGGCACTCCTCCTTATTCAGATGCTTGAACAAGTTAGTTCTCTCTCAGCAACTGTTTGGTTTTGCTTTCTGTATATGAGACTCATATGAAATATTTTGGGATATCTGCTTAGCTTCTGGCTGAGATAACAATAATTAAGAGAAAAAGACTAACAGATAGGTTGGCCATCTATTCATCTTGCTTTAATCCTGCACTGAATCAGATATCTTAATAATGACACATCTGGATATCATTATTCAGGTTTCAGAGAATAACTCATACAGACATAATCTCATAACTTCAGAATTTATCATTAATATATTACATTAAGATCCAATAAGTAATTCTGCATATTTATAAGGGAGTTATCAAGGATGTTGCATTTTATTGCATTCAAAATATTAAAGTTATACAGTAGAAATTTTTGTGGAGTTTAGAACTTGTTAAAGTGTCTCTTGATGAATGAGCTGTCTTTTCTAATTACACCAGAAGAATTATTCCTTTCCTTCCTTACCTTGAATTAAGGATATTCAGATATATAGTTTCTGATTAATTGTAACAGCTTCTCTTAGTTTGATTTGTCTTTAAAATTATTTTTCTATCCTACTTTTCTCCTTTTTCTCTGTCAACATTGTTTATTATTAAATTTGTTAATTTTTTCCATATTTAAAATAACTTCATTGTATTTTTACCTTTTGATGTCACTGATTCATATCCTTTGAAGAGCCTCCTATTTTCTATGCTTTCTAAAGAGATGATTAGTCAGTATGAAAATCTTATTTCTGTTGATTTCTGCATGAGGGTTAAAATACAGAGTTGTAAATGCTAATTTTTGCATACAATAGACCATCTCATCTAATTTAAAACTGATGGTGAAAATTTTAGGCCAAAACATAAGGGGGAACAATGCCACTGGGGCCACTGGGGATGCTTGTGGAGAAGGTCTACTTAGCTTACAGTAATTCTGTTCCTATCTTAGATGATGTTTGAATTCTAAAGAACATTCAAAAGGACATTATCTATACCAATACCCTCATTTCCCATATTTTACCTATGAGAAAATGGATTTTGTTCTGGTATAAGGATAGACATACACACCAATGGAATAAAATGAGAGCTCAAAAATCAACCTCACATACAGAATCAGTTGTTTTTTACAAGGGTGCCAAGAGAATTCAATAGAGAAAGGATAGTCTTTTCAATTAGTGGAGTTGGAATAACTGATAATCTACATGTAAGAAATATTCCTGAGAACTTCCTCCTTCTACACAAAAAAATTAACTCAAAACGGATCAGAGATCTAAATGTAAGAGCCAAAACTGTAAATCACTTAAGAGAAAATATAGGAGTAAATCTTTGTGACCTTGGGTTAAGCAAAGTCTTCCTAGTTGTGACACAAAAGCAAGTGATAAAAGACAAACTGAAATTCATCAAGAATGGAAACTTTGGTATTTTGAACGATATCAACAAAAAAGTGAAAAGACAACTCAACAGAATGGAGAAACTATTTGCATATCCGGCAGATATAGGAAAAGTCTTATACCTACAGTTTCTTTAAAAATCTTACAACTCAATGGTAAATACTTCATTAAAAAATGAGTAAAAATATGAAGAGATGTGTATTCAAAGAAGACACACACATGATCATCAAGCACATGAAAAGAGATTCAACATCTTTAGCAATGTAGAAAATGCTAATCAAAACCACTACCAGATAACAACTTTATACCCACTTGGATTATATTGTTCTAAAAGATGGTAATAATAAGTGTTGGCAAGACTATGGAGAAATATGGATTCTCAAACATTACTCGTATAAATATATAAATATACATACCAAACATAATTGGTGCAGCCACTTTGGAAAGCTGTCTGGCAGTGCCTCAAAAAATTACTCATGAGGTTACCATTTGATTCAGCAGATCTACTCCTAGGTATATACCCAAGAGAAATAAAAACATCCAAACTAAAGCTTTCACATACACACATGAATACAAAAAATCTGTATACACGTGTTCATCACAGCATTATTCATCAGAACCCAAAATTAGAAGCAAACCAAATATTCATCAACTGATAGACAAAGTGTGGTATATCCACATAAAGAAATAATTTTTATCAATCAAAAGAATCAAATACTGATATATGATACAATATAGATGAAACTTCAAAATATTTAAGTTAAAAAAAAGCCAGTCACAAAGGACCACTTATTGAATGAGTCCATTTACTTGACAAGTTATATTAGGGAAACCTATACAGACATAAAGTAGATTAGTTGTTGCCTTAGGATGGAGGAGGGAAGCTTGGGGAGGAAATGGAGAGGGGCTGCTATTGTATACAAGTTTCTTTCTTTAAGTGATGAAAATACTACAAAATTGTTTGTGTTGATGGTTGCACAACTTGGTGAATATATTAAAAACAACCTAATTGTATACTTTACATGAATGAGTTTTATGTGAATTGTATTACAATATGACTATAGAACTATCTTTCTATTTATCATCTAATTATCTATGTAATAAAATCTGTCTATAGAAAGAAAAACAGGTCAAGGGAAATGACATGATTTTATCCAAGATGGAATCTCACTTCTCTGAGTCCAGTGGTCTCTTCATTGTGTCACACCAACTTTTTTCTCTCTTTTTAAACTTTCTCTTAGGTAGCTTTGATGAGATAATGGCATACATCACTCAAACCTTTCTTTAACTACATGTTTGTTACCCTTAATCTTTCAGGGGTTTCATGATTTATCTGTCAAAGGAAGATAACATTACCAGCCCTAACTATATCATAGAGATTTCAGAAAGTCATAAGGAAGGAGAAAGTAGTCTGAAAAGTGTTAGGTTTTAATATGTTAGAAGGTTTTATTTTTTCTCTGGCTATCACTTCATGCCATGTGCATCTTGAAAAGAGAAATACTTTCTCCAACAAAAGTGCATAAAGACAATTGCCAAAGGACTTAATGAATTCAGCATAAAATACACCATGGCATATTCCCCTAAGCACATAATAATACACAAAAGTGTCAGATACTGATATATTCATCAATACAGGTCTTCTTTTTATTTATTTTTACCCCTAAATATTTTGTTGAGTATGAGGGCTACTCCATTTCTTCTAAGGAATGCAGATAATCATGACGGTGTGATCACTCATATAGAGCCAGACATCCTGGAATGCGAAATCAAGTGGGCCTTAGAAAGCATCACTATGAACAAAGCTAGTGGAGGTGATGGAATTCCAGTTAAGCTATGTCAAATCCTAAAAGATGATCCTGTGAAAGTGCTACACTCAATATGCCAGCAAATTTGGAAAACTCAGCAGTGGCCACAGGGCTGGAAAAGGTCTTGTTTTCCCTCCAATCCCAAAGAAGGGCAACGCTGAAGAATGTTCAAACTACTCTCACATGCTAGCAAAGTAATGCTCAAAATTCTCCAAGTCAGGCTTCAACAGTATGTGAACCATGAACTTCCAGATGTTCAAGCTGGATTTAGAAAAGGCAACGGAATCAGAGATCAAATTGCCAACACCTGCTGTATCATTAAAAAAACAAGAGAATTCCAGAAAAATATCTACTTCTGCTTTATTGACTATGCCAAAGCCTATAACTGTATGGATCACAAATAACTGTGGAAAATTCTTGAAGAGACAGGAACACCAAACCACCTTACCTGCCTCCTGAGAAATCAGTATGCAAGTCAAGAAGCAACAGTTAGAACTGGACATGGAACAATGGACTGGTTCCAAATTGGAAAAAGAGAAAGTCAAGGCTGTAAATTGTCACCATGCTTATCTAAGTTATATGCAGAGTACATCATGAGAAACGCTGGGCTGGATGAAGCACAAGCTGGAATCAGGATTGCCGGGAGAAATATCAATAACCTCAAATATGCGGATGACACCACTCTTATGGTAGAAAATGAAGAAGAACTAAAGAACATTTTAATGAAAGTGAAAGAGGAGAGTGAAAAAGCTGGCTTAAAACTCAGCATTCATTAGGTAGATATACTCCTAAGTATTTTATTCTTTTTGTTGCAATGGTGAATGGTATTGTTTCCTTAATTTCTCTTTCTGTTTTTTCATTGTTAGTATATAGGAATGCAAGGGATTTCTGTGTGTTAATTTTATATCCTGCAACTTTACTATATTCATTGATTAGCTCTAGTTACAAAGCCACAGTCATCAAGACAGTATGGTACTGGCACAAAGACAGAAACATAGATCAATGGAACAGAATAGAAAGCCCAGAGATAAATCCACGAACCTATGGACACCTTATCTTTGACAAAGGAGGCAAGGATATACAATGGAAAAAAGACAACCTCTTTAACACGTGGTGCTGGGAAAACTGGTCAACCACTTGTAAAAGAATGAAACTAGAACACTTTCTAACACCATATACAAAAATAAACTCAAAATGGGTTAAAGATCTAAATGTAAGACCAGAAACGATAAAACTCCTAGAGGAGAACATAGGCAAAACACTCTCCGACATAAATCACAGCAGGATCCTCTATGATCCACCTCCCAGAATATTGGAAATAAAAGCAAAAATAAACAAATGGGACCTAATGAAACTTAAAAGCTTTTGCACAACAAAGGAAACTATAAGTAAGGTGAAAAGACAGCCCTCAGATTGGGAGAAAATAATAGCAAATGAGGAAAGAGACAAAGGATTAATCTCAAAAATATACAAACAACTCCTGCAACTCAATTCCAGAAAAATAAATGACCCAATCAAAAAATGGGCCAAAGATCTAAACAGACATTTCTCCAAAGAAGACATACAGATGGCTAACAAACACATGAAAAGATGCTCAACATCACTCATTATCAGAGAAATGCAAATCAAAACCACAATGAGGTACCATTACACGCCAGTCAGGATGGCTGCTATCCAAAAGTCTACAAGCAATAAGTGCTGGAGAGGGAGTGGAGAAAAGGGAACCCTCTTACACTGTTGGTGGGAATGCAAACTAGTACAGCCACTATGGAAAACAGTGTGGAGATTTCTTAAAACACTGGAAATAGAACTGCCATATGACCCAGCAATCCCACTTCTGGGCATACACACTGAGGAAACCAGATCTGAAAGAGACACGTGCACTCCAGTGTTCATCGCAGCACTGTTTATAATAGCCAGGACATGGAAGCAGCCTAGATGCCCATCAGCAGACGAATGGATAAGGAAGCTGTGGTACATATACACCATGGAATATTACTCAGTCGTTAAAAAGAATTCATTTGAATCGGTTCTAATGAGATGGATGAAACTGGAGCCCATTATACAGAGTGAAGTAAGCCAGAAAGATAAAGAACATTACAGTATACTAACACATATATATGGAATTTAGAAAGATGGTAACGATAACCCTATATGCAAAACAGAAAAAGAGACACAGAAGTACAGAACAGACTTTTGAACTCTGTGGGAGAAGGTGAGGGTGGGAGGTTTCAAAAGAACAGCATGTATATTATCTATGGTGAAACAGATCACCAGCCCAGGTGGGATGCATGAGTCAAGTGCTTGGGCCTGGTGCACTGGGAGGACCCAGAGGAATCGGGTGGAGAGGGAGGTGGGAGGGGGGATCGGGATGGGGAATACATGTAACTCTATGGCTGATTCATATCAACGTATGACAAAACCCACTGGAAAAAAATAAAAAAAAATAAAAATACTCAGCATTCAGAAAACCAAGATCATGGCATTGGGTCCCATCACTTCATATCAAATGGATGCAGAAACAGTGGAAACAGTGGTTGACTTTATTTTGGGGGGCTCCAAAATCACTGTAGATGGTGACTGTATTCATGAAATTAAAAGACACTTGCTCCTTGGAAGAAAAGTTATGACCAACCTAGATAGCACATTAAAAGCAGAGACATTACTTTGCCAACAAAAGTCTGTCTAGTCAAAGCTACGGTTTTTCCAGTGGTCATGTATGGATGTGAGAGTTGGACTATAAAGAAAGCTGGGTGCCGAAGAATTGATGCTTTTGTACTGTGGTGTTGGAGAAGACTCTTGAGAGTACCTTGGATTGCAAGGAAATCCAACCAGTCCATCCTAAAGGAAATCAGTCCTGAATATTCATTAGAAGTTCTGATGCTGAAGCTGAAAGTCCAATACTTTGGCCACCTGATGTGAAGCACTGACTCATTTCAAAAGACCCCGATGCTGGGAAAGGTTGAAGGCAGGAAGAGAAGGGAATGACAGAGGTTGAGATGGTTGGATGGCATCAATGACTCAATGGACATGAGTTTGAGTAAGCTCCATGAATTGATGATGGACAGGGAAGCCTGGCATGCTGAAGTCCATGGGGTCGCAAGGAGTTGGACACAACTGAGCGACTGAACTAAACTGAACTGAATCCCCAAGTCTGACTGTCCAATGTCACTGTAGTGCAAATAGCTCTGTTGTATTTTCTTTCCCCCAAATTGGCAAATCTTTTTAGAGAAGGAAAAACATATTTATTTAAAATTAAACTGCATACTTCAATCAAATATATTATTTTTGTGTAACTGATCATTTGATGTTATATTTGAATGTCTTAGAGTATCATGTTTATGTAGATATCTATGTTTAAAGAGAAATACACCCCTAATTTCTGCTAATGTGAAGATTAGCAGAATCTATCAGAAGAATTAACAGAATATTTTATTTTATTTCTTGCTTTCCCCCCCAACTGTTGTACATGTCTTCCTAATATACATCTTTTAATATCTGCTCATTATAGGCACTTATGACTAGTTGGGACCTAGAATTACTTTTATTACCTTGGATAATACAGTTTTGATTGGAGAAAGTTCACTTTAGGATGAGCTCAGAGAACAGGGTTAACTATTGTGTTAAAAACTTTGAAAAGACTGCAATGAACACAAAAGAGCTATGGTAGATGATCATCCATCCCAAGTGAATAGTCATGGTTTCTTATGTTTCATTCATAGCTTGGTGGTGAAGGGATGAATGGACCCACTCTTGATTAATTTTACTTTGCACAGGGGTGGGGAACAGGAAGCTAGAAAAACCAGATATCTGTTTCCTTTATTTTCTGCTCTATACTATAATAAACATTTAGTTCATCAGCATTATTGATTTTTGGATTGAATGTTGCATATAATTTTACAATTTGTTAAATCACTTATTCGATATTACATATCGTGTTTATAAGGGAATGTTTCTGGGGCAGACTGATGTGGCTGCCAAGGACTGCTTGCTGATTTTTTGTTTAGATGAACCAACACATACAATGTATTACTATTTGGAAGTAAAACACTGAAGACCAGCAAGAGCGTCTACCCAATTTAAAACACCTGTGGGAAGACAGTTTCTCAGTAAATAATGCTTATACCCCAGAAAGTTATTTGTTATGAATGCTCTGGATACAGACAAAGGAAGTGTTTTCAGTACACATACTGTCTAGCCTTCTGCAGCTAGCCAAGAAAGATGTTAATGGTAGACTTAAAGGGGACTTAGGTTTTGGTAAATTTTTTAGATCACAAATGCTAGGACACTGCCTCAAATCCACTTGCCTTGAGAAATGAAAAATTTTTGAAAGCATAATTATAATTTGGGCCACAGAAATTATGTTCTAATTGAAACACATTATTCATAAATTCGTTTAGCTTTCATAAAAATCTCCACAGCCCCAGGGTTAAGTAAAATTTTCAAGAGAGAAGCTTTGTTGATCTATAAAATATGATTAGGCTCATCAAAAATACATACACACACGTGTGCAGGTACATATACACACAGACATGGGGGAAACATACCTCTAAATTTTATGGTAGTTATCTTGGAATAGTGGAATGGCATTGTAATATTTCTAGGCTTTTGACATTTCTATGATAAACATGTACAACTTCTATAATCAGAAAAAGCCACAGCAAATTCCATTTTTTATGTAATTATCAAAACATACAGTAGATTGGGAGACAAGCTTGGAACTATATTTATAAGTGCTAAATAAAAAGGCATAGCAGAACACGGCCACTTAGATAGGGATTAAGGCCCACTGGCATACGGGCCATATTTATTTGCCATTTAATTTGGTGACCCTTCCTTCCTTTTTATAGCTCATAATTTCTATTCTTGTAGTGAGAATATGGATGTGTAATAAACCTTCTTTTCCATTTGGGAAGGCACATGTAGCCCATCAACTATCCCAGAAATACTAAGGAATGAAGTCCTACCTTTCTTAGTGAATGGCTTACTGAGCAGTGAGTGCCCTTGCTGTTTTGGGTTTCTCAATGGACAGCCTTTTGTACAGCCCTTTGAAATATTGCCAGTAGTGGCCCCAGCATTAAAGGAAGGAGGAGTGTTCAAAACCATCCCCAAGAAAAAGAAACGCAAAAAGGCAAAACAGATGTTTGGAAAGAAGAGAAGTGAAAGGCAAAGGAGAAAAGGAAAGATAGTCCCATCGAATGAAGAGTTCCAAAGAATAGCAAGGAGAGATAAGAACACCTTCCTAAGCAAACAACGCAAAGAAATAGAGGAACACAACAGAATGGGAAAGACAGGAGATCTCTTCAAGAAAATTAGAGACACCATGGGAATATTTCATGTAAAGATGGGCACAGTAAAGGACAGAAATGGCATGGACTTAACATGAACAGAAGATATTTAGAAAAGGTAGCAAGAATACATAGAAGAACTATACAGAAAAGATCTTAATAACCTGGATAACCATGGAAAGGTTATAACCATAACCTCTGGACAGTGTGATCACTTCACCAGAGCCAGACATCTGGAGTGTGAGGTCAAGTGGGCTTTAGGAAGCCTCACTACAATCAAAGCTAGTGGAGGTGATGGAATTCCAGTTGAGCTATTTCAAATCCTAAAAGACGATGCTGTCAAAGTGTTCCACTCAATGTGTCAGCAAATTTGGAAAACTCAGCAGTGGCCTCAGGACTGAAAAAGGTCAGTTTTCATTCCAATCCCAAAGAAGGGCAATGCCAAAGAATGTTCAAACTACCACACACTTGCACTCATTTCACACGATAGAAAGGTCATGCTCAAAATCTTCCAAGCTAGGCTTCAACAGTACGTGAACCATGGATTTCCAGATGTTCAAGCTGGATTTAGAAAAGGCAGAGGAACCAGAGATCAAATTGCCAACACCTGTTGGATCATCAAAAAAGCAAGAGAGTTCCAGAAAAACATCTACTACTGCTTTATTGACGATACTAAAATCTTTGACTGTATAGATCACAACAAACTGTGGAAAATTCTTAAAGAGATGGGAGTACCAGACCACCCTACCTGCCTTCTCAGAAACCTGTATGCAGGACAAGAAGCAACTGTTATAAATGGACATGGAATAACTGACTGTTTCAAAATTGGGAAAGGTGTACAGCTAGGGTGCATACCGTCATCTTGCTTATTCAACTTATATGCAGAGTATATTATGTGAAATGCCATGCTGGGTGAACCACAAGCTGGAATCATGATTTCCAGAAGAAATATCAATAACCTCAAATATGCAGATGACACCACCCTTATGGCAGAAAATGAAGAGGAACTAAAGAGCCTCTTGAAGGTGAAAGAGGAGAGTGAGAAAGCTGGCTTAAAACTCAACATTGAAAAAACTAAGATCATGGCATCAGGTCCCATCATTTAATGGTAAATAGATGGGAAACAATGGAAACAGTGACATATTTTATTTTGGGGGGCTCAAAAATCACTGCAGAAGCTGACTGCAGCCATGAAATTAAAAGACACTTGTTCGTTAGAAGAAAAGCTATGACAAACCTAAACAATGTATTAAAAAGCAGAGACATTACTTCACTAGCAAAGGTCCATATAGTCAAAGCTATGGTTTTTCCAGTAGTCATGTGTGGATGACTCTGGATGTGAGAGTTGGACCATAAAGAAGGCTGAGCACCAAAGAAGTGATGTTTTTGGACTGTGTTGGAGAAGACTCTTGAGAGTCCCTTGGACTGCAAGGAGATCAAACCAGTCAATCCTAAAGGAAATCAACCCTGAATATTCACTGGAAGGACTGATGCTGAAGCTGAAGGTTCAATACTTTGGCCACCTGATGAGAAGAGCTGACTCATTAGAAAAAACCCTGATGCTGGTAAAGATGGAAGGCAGGGGGAGAAGGGGACGACAGAGGATGAGATGGTTGGATGGCATTGCTGACTCAATGGACATGAGTTTGAGCAAGGTCCAGGAGATGGTGAAGGACAGGGAAGACTGGTGTGTTGCAGTCCACGGAGTCTTAAAGAGTTGGACATGGCTGAGTGACTGAACAACAACTCCATGTTATACGCCTCTTTTCTGGCTAAAAATCTAAAGCACAGAGGACCCTGGCGGGATTCAGTCCATAGGGTAGCAAAGAGCTGGACATGACTGAAGCAACTTAGCCTGCATGCACATCACTTGCTTTAGATATAAATTATGTTCACCCTGTTTCATAATGATGGTTGCTATTGCCTTACTCAAAACCAGCAAACTGAACTTGAAACACCTCAAAGAACCAGGTTTTGGTCAAGACGTGTCTCTTCTCTACAACCTCATGGTTAATAACCTGTTCATCTATTTGGGCACACAAAGTCAGAATAAGGATATTCTTCATCTATAATGATTCAATACATCTGCAAAGAACAAATAAAAACCATAAAATCTGCCAAAAATAAGGTGCATATATCTAATGGGAAAGAAAATATTTCCAAAGGACATTGTCGGTGATGTGAACCTGGTAGTGTTATCACAAAGTGGTTGCATTTTCTATTTCAACAACAACAAAAAAGTGTGAAATTCTACACCGAATATATCCAACATGTATATGTGTGCCTTATATACATAATACACACTGCACACACACACACACACACATCATTAAACATATGAGAAGATAATGAGTGATTAAGAGCATGGTGTCTGGAGTCAGCCTGGTAGGGTTCAAATCCTAGTTCTTACTGTTTGGTTTTGGGTGGTTTGCTTAACCTTCATGTGCCTTAGTTTCCTTTTGTGTAAAATGAAAATTGTGAGTGTATCTAACTTCATAAGGTTGCGTGTGTGTGTGATAAGTTGCTCAGTCGGGTCTGACTCTTTGCAACCCTATGGACTGTAGCCTGTCAGGCTCCTCTGTCCATGAGATTCTCCAGGCAAGAATACTGGAGGGGATTGCCATGCCCTCCTCCAGAGGATCTTCTTGACCCAGGGATTGAACCCTTGTCTCGGCATCTCCTGCATTGCTAGGTGAATTCTTTAGCACCACCTAGGAAACCCTTTATGAGGTTAGCAGGAGGATTAAATGGCTCCATGAATGTAAATATTATCACAGTACTTGCCACACAGGGAACACATGCTTTTGAAAATCCTGCCATCTTTTGATGCCTAGAATTGAGATTCATTCTTCTTTTTTTTTTTTTAATCTTCGAGACTGGGATGTTATGCTGTGATGTTGGAACATGGGGCTTGTATTCCCTGATTTAAGGGACAGGACTCTCTGAGTCGGAATATACTAGAAACTGAGTGAGAAAACTCAAGAAAAATTTGCGTGTGGGAGTTTGGTGAGTGAGCACTGGAAGTAAGGGAGGCGTGCCCCATTAGTAGAGTACAGTTTGCCCAAGCAGGTAAAAGGGAAACAAGTAATGAGAACAGTTAATTTAGTGGTAGAAATACAATCTAGGCTTAGAAGTTTTGTTTCCTTTATTCTACCTTCATGTAGTATTTCATTATTTTTATATAAAATGGAAGTTACCTGATTTCTACTGTCCAAACTAAGTAAAAATTATGAAAACATATGAAATATATTAATGCTTCCAACACTTTCTTCCTGTTTATCTTGGTACTCTACACCAGATCCACATCTGCACCCATCATGTCCTAATTAAGTTTCACTAATCATTGCATGATAAATAGCACAGTTGAGGCATAATTACTGAGAAAAATTCAAAAGACTCTTCAGAACTTATGTGAAAATCCAATTCCTTTCTAAGTAGCCCAGTACGTGGAAGACCTGAGGTATGTCTTTATTTTAAAGACTACAATTTATTTTCATATTTCAATTTTATTTTGAAAGTCTCACTTTTTGCAAAGCCCAACTCAAATTTGGAGGTAGGTTAGTTGTATATTTTTTGGTTTGTCTTTTTTTGGAATGACCTGTTGTGCATTTGAAGTGGTATCATTATTTATTCATCTTGCTAAGTAATACTCAAAGTGTTCAGCTTCAGTTTGCAGACCTGACTATTTGCCTGGTGGCTCAGACGGTGGCTCTGCCTGCAATGTGGGAGGCCAGGGGTCTATCCCTGAGTTGGGGAATTCCCCTGGAGAAGGAAATGGCAACCCACTCCAGTATTCTTGCCTGGAAAATCCCATGGACAGCTACAGTCAATGGGGTTGCAAAGAGTTGGATACAACTGAGCAACTTCATGTTCTTTCTTTCTATTGGCTGAGGGGTGTGTGAGTCATAGGCACGGTGTTTGTAGGCACAGACCATTGCACAGACTGTGTTACAAATGCTCCTCCTATTTATAATGGTACTTCTTAAGTTGTGTGAAATCTTGAAAAAGTACAAATTATTTATTCTTGTTTAAGATAGGTAGATTAATACATAAAAGAAAGAAATAACACAATTAAATTCTTTTATATTAGGACATAGATTTGCTAAAAATGCAAACATCAGCATATTTTTCTTGAAATTATGGAAGAGGAAAGAGGTGTGTTTCCCTAAATCAGGAGCTATATGTTTCCCCCTCTCTCTGGAAAAAAATTTCTGGGCAAAAGGAAGTGTTAAAGGAATGAGAGGTGTCTCCTTTTCAGACCCCGCCCATCTATACAAACAGATAATACGATGGCACTTTGCAGAGGTGACAACCTTGTCTACCTTGTAGAGAAGAGGCAATTTGAGGGAGGCAGCATACTAACCATAGGCGACTTAGAACTAAGAAAGCTTTCTTGTAAAGACTTAGATCCAACTAAAACTTTGGATTTTCTGGACTAGAATGATTTTCTATTTGTGTGTGTGTGTGTGTGTGTGTGTGTGTTATTCTTTCCATGAGAAAACTCACATTAGAAGCCAGTCCTAATTATGGTAACCACATTCACAGTTCTAAAACAATAGAGCAAAGGGAATCAATAGAAAGAAAACACCCTGGGGGGAAGACTGAATGAACTCATGGTTCACTAATATTTTGTGACTAAGCAGCATCTTCTTTAGATATCCCACATACAACCCCAACTGATCCTTTTACTTGGGAGAAAACATTTGGAAACTTTCCAATTGCAATACAATCTTTTTTTTCAATTGTCAACCAGTAGCAGTTTTAAAAAGAAATTATTTCGAAATCTTAAGACTTAGAGGTGTCCTAATTTTCCCTATTAAACTCATAACCCAAATGTACTGAAGTCAGCAGGATCTAATGCCTAATTCACTTATATGTATGGTGAAATCTAGTGCCAAGGAGCATCCTCGGCCATTGCCCCGCTTCAAATATTCATGATTCTCCACAGTCCAAAATGCATTAAAGGCGGGAATGATGCCAATGACACACAGTCTTCCTAGTGACAAGGAGCCTTCTTAGATCAAAGGAGCAAGATGTTAAAGACTTCAAACTAAACTGTCTTTGTGAGCGAGGCTCACAGAAGGGATGCCAAATCCCACACCCTGTTTTCAGTTACAGAACATCAATGAAATAAAGGAAAAAATAGATGCTTATTCACTTTCTCTTCTGAACTCTTTTCACTAAATGACTTTGCTTTTCTCCTTTCTTACCATTACAGTTAAACACAAGGATTTGATGCATAAAAACTGAAAAACATCATTAATGCTTTCAAAGACAAAATGAATGACTACTGAGGAATTAATAGCATTTAAGTCAATATGATTTTGCTAAAGGGGGCTGTTTGTTGAGAATAATACAAGAGCAATGTTGAGACGGGCACAGGAGCCATAAAGCACATGCATGAAGCAAATATGCACAATAATTTAGGCTGCCCCTTCATGTCATTTGTCATCCAGCTCCATGTGCTCTTACACCTGTGGTCCCTTCCTTGATCTAGTCTAATACCTTGGAAATGTTAGGCATGCAGCCAATTTCATACTCAGCCATTCCTATGACCAGACCCAGCTAACAACTTGCTTTTTTCTTATATTAAATCAGGAATCAACCCCCGGGCTCTGAACTACTTCTGACTGACAGGACCAACAGAAAGTTCTAGGCTAATTACTTCTTAGGACTACTTTCCAGCACAAAGAGTTGCTGCTGACCTACTTTGGACTTACTGAAATAATTTATCAGGTAAGATAATTAAGGGAATATAAAACTGCTTCTAAAACCAAGCAAGTATCAGAAATATTTGTTGAAATCATAAGTCAGTATTCCCAGTGCTTTCAGATGGGGCTTTATTGCTTTACAATGAGTCAATTTTATTATGCCTGACTTAGAAGCCCTTCTTTTTTTTATAAATTATACTTGGCAGAATGTATTTGAGAGTCTCTTTGATGTATAAATGTATTATTTTTGACTCTTTTTCAGCCTATATATAAAGAGAAACAATCTTCTAAGCCCTCCTTTTCTTTGCCTCTTAACCCTCTCCCCATAAATAGGTATGCGCATCCCTTCGCACAGGTGTTCCATTATTTTTGAAGTCTGTTCTGAATAAAGGGATGCCTCAGTGTGAGAGTAGATTTATCTGTGGTGTGGATCACTTACCATGTGGACTTTTAACTCTCTTTTGAAAGCATAATTGGTCTTACATATAGGTAAATATCTATAACTGAAGAGTCTTTTTAGCAATGTTCTTTTTTTTCTGCTGAGAAAATCTGCCCATTTTCTATAGCCTTGATGTTTTCCATAAGAAAAAGAAAACAAGAGGAAAACCTTGAAAGGACACCATAGAACATAAGGGAGAGGTTGTTTAAGCTTAGAAATCATCTGTTTTTCCCCCAAATAAAGGCATTAACATGTTATATTATTAGTATCATGGTTTATCAATGTCATTCTTTGTTATTTTTTCTCCTATTCCTCTACTCTCCTTACCCTTCCCCCATTTACTTTTTAAAATTTTCTTCCCCATGTCCAATGTAACTTGCTTCTTAACTCAAAAACTCATCTAACTATGGAAACAAGATCAGTTGATTGCATACTGGCTTTCTAATTCTAACAAAGGTTTATCTTCATTGAGAAAATATCTGAATATCACTGAATAGCTAGATTTAGGCCTTGTAGTAAAATGTAAATATTAATTTCTTAATCTAGGGTTAAAAAAACCAGGAATTAATACTTCACATTTGTTTCAGTACTGCAGTTACAATAATATTATTTCTCAGTAGAATTTATTCACTTATTCATTTATCTTGTTATTACTTTGTAATGTAGAGTTGAGGAAACTTTATGCATAAAACTAGTTAATGCCAAAGGAAAAAACAAACTAAACACTGACTTGTAGTCTTTGTTTCCGCACAGCATATGCAGTGTTTTATATTTGTGAGAGAACCTGACCATGGTTTCATCCAAAATCAATACCACATCAAGCTCCCCTGATCCAGTTGACTAGTGCTAGAGTCAGATCACTCCCCTATTGCTTCTATCTTACTTTATAGCCTCTTGCATTCCATGCCTATTTAATTTCACTTATTGCTTTATTCTTGTGTCCTTCAGCTGTTTTCAATCTGCCCTTCATGGCCATAGCTAAATACAATATGTTAACATACAAAGGTATTTATGTAAATGAAAATCAATACACTTCTCATTTCAGCACCATTCGTTCTTGCTTACATTGGACATTTTTAGTACATTTTATTTAAACGCGAACAACTTTTCATTCTTGCCGGGGAAGTATAATGATCTTCTTGGCTCCCTGCCCCCGGCATCCCTATAATCTTCACAGCTATGGCCACTTAGCCCCATCTGGAGGTTCAGCTTTATTCTGCATTTTGGAACTAATCTTGTCTCTAGGCTGGGGGCGTACAAGATGTCCTAGCCAAAAACTAACTGATTCATCCACCAGCAGCCTTGTTGCTGGCTTCGTTCTGACCCTGTAACTTATTTCTGAGATCCAAGGGCTTGTCTAAGCCCTTTGTAGCCAAGACTTGGCTCTGTACACCACTTCCAGTAGGTGGGTATCCAGTTATCTGTCCTTGGTTCATTTTCCAATGCATTGATGACTGAGGTTCTGCTTTGCCCTTCTTCCTGTTCCCTTTGTAACTGAATTTGTTGTCCTAATTCCAGTAGCCATGGCTGTTGAATCTTTCTGATGCTGCTTAACTTGCAGCATTAGATCTCCTTGTTCTGTCTACCCACATAGCACGGATCTGAACTTTCGCTAGAACACCAGAGTGACACTGTTTGCCTGGACATTTTCCCACTGCCTGCTGCAGGCTTCTCTCTTGTCCCCAGCTCTAACCCTGCAGGTCTTGAGTCACTGGATCTAAGCTGCCTGCAATCTGTCCATCACATTAGTCCAGACATGACAGGGGAGAAATATTTTAATTGTATCTTTGGTTGAATTGTTATGCTAACATCCTCGAATTACTTTTACCTTATATTTTTATCTTGACCTGCCACTTAAACACTTTATTTATTTTTTTCACTTAAACACTTTAAAACTCAATTTCCTCTTTGTAAAGTGATCATAAGAGAATCTACTCCTAGGGTTATTATATAACTGAGAAAAAAAAGAATGCATACATATAGGTCAAGCCCATAGTAAATAATCAGTCATTTTAATCTGCTATTATTGTATCATTTCTTAGATCTTTGCAGTTGTAAAGTGAAAACATGTCACTTAAAAGTGATCATTAGACAAGAATGGGGAATGGGAAATTCTTAAGAAAAAATTAGGGGTCCATGTGAATTTGTTAAAAGTAAAACAGCTGATAGCAAGATATTTAATATCATTAAAAATAAAGTTAAACTATAGATGTAGTCATCAACAAACATTAAAAACCAAGATATTTTAAAGATACATTTCCTATCAACGTGTCTTAATATATAATGACTAAAACTGCAGAGAGCTTTAAAGTACTTCAGTCAGTTCAGTTAAGTCACTCAGTCCCGTCTGACTCAAAGCATTTAGAAGGAGAATAATTCTCTGAGTCAGTCATTTATCTTAGACTAATATCTATACAACCATCTGGGGAGTTTTAAAAAGTAAAGTTTTAAGTCTCACTTCTATGAAATTCTGATTGACTAATTTTGACATGGAACTAAAGATGTGTTCCAAAAATTCCTTAAGTAATCCTGATGATCAGCCAGGTTTGGGAACCAGAAATTCATCAGTCATTAAGATGTCCAGGAGATTCTTAAGAACACATACGTTTGTTTACCTCCAGATGGTCAAGCTAGTGCATAGACTCCCTGACTTGGCTCCTAGCTGACCACTGGCTGGAAATGTCTGACAGGCATGGGAATCCTACTGAAACCAGCTTTTATCGATGGGTGACTGTTTCACCTCGCTGGGTAATAGCAGTGCCTACCTGTAAGTACTTTGTTAATTTACCTTAAGAATCTCAGTTTGCTCAGTTGGAATCCTCAGTTTAATCTACATTAAAAATACTCTAAATCGTTTCAGGCACAGGCTGTTTCATTTTTGTCAAATTTTTAAATTTTTCCTGTTTCTTAGCTAAATTCCCTCCACCCACAAAGTGTTTGATCAAAATGGCCCTGCTTTCCCCCCAAATTTACTGAGGCATAATTGGTATATAACACTGTAAATGTTAAGGTGTACAATGTGTATATTGCAATGTGCTCACCATCACAGTGTTAGCTAACACTCCCATCCCCTCACATAATTACCAGTTATTTTTTATGTGTGGTGAACATTTAAGATTTACTCCCTTACCTACTTTGATCAAAATGATTGTTAACTGCTCTAGGCAAACACACACACAAATGAAAGGGCTCCTGTTTGCTTTCCTGAAAGGTATGTGTATAAAAGTTGCATATTAAGAGAGAGAGACAGAGAGAAAGAAAGATTGCCTCTTTCTACTATTATGCCACACAAAGACCTCTGGGGTGTTCACTGTGGGTATGAGAGCTGGGTAGCGCCAATACGCGTGGCCCCTGGAGAAGGAAATGGCAACCTTCTCCAAAAGGACAGTGGATGCCCGAGAAGGCAGACCCATTTAAAATAATGAATATTCAGGATCTGTTCAGTGTATCTTTAAAGGAGAAGCTGAGTAACACCTGGGTGAAGGGAGTAGTTGATCCTAGACGGTGGCTCTGAAACCACGCCTTGCCCTAAGAGCTCCCTAATTCAGCTATGGGTGTACATATATATACCTTTAAGTAAAATCTCTGCGGTTACCCAAATCCACCATCTTGGAGCAGATTAGCAACTATCCATTGTTTCTTGACCATGCTTCTTGAGAGATATTCTGGTAAATACACTTTTTCTCTCCATCTCTTACCAATGACAGTATTTGGCAGTCTCAGTGATATCTTACTGTACCTTATCAAGTAATTCCCTAGACAGCGGTTTGACTGACCCAACTCTTAAGTTTAGTTGCAGAAATTCCTTCCTGTTATTGTAGCACTCATCTTTCTTAGTTGAGAACTGGATTTAAAAAAATGCTGAAAATGTCTTCTTTTAGGAAATAACTGATACAGTAAAAATAAATTATTTATCATTATTTTGTTTAAAAGAATAAAACAGCACATTACCAGACATCCTCAGCATCTTCATCACATTCTGCACCAAACTGGCAAATATCACAGGTGGATGTCTCCTTTTGACTGGTTTCTCCTGAGCCTTCATGGACTATAGGACAGAAAAAAATGGAACAAAAAGAATTCAGATAAGTGCACATAATATCAACTCCAAGACTATTTTATATGAAAGTTACTACATTTCCAATGGACTTTTTTGCAATTGGAGCTCCATTAAGATTGTCATATTCAGCTCTCTTCTTCCCTAAATTGGAAGAAAACAATGATATGCTAGTTACTGAAATGTAGTGAATAATTCTTTTTATCACAAAAATAAAACAAACAAGAGAGTTTACTGGATTTATCAAAATGGGTTGGTTAATAAACCATATGAAAGAATTAATTAAAAAGAATTTAAATTGGATGGTATCTCCGACTCAATGGACATGAGTTTGAAGTAAGCCCTAGGAGATGGTGAAGGACAGGGAAGCCTGGCGTGCTGCAGTCCATGGGTCCGAAAGAGTCAGACATGACTGAGTGACTGACCAACAACAAAACTGTTGCTGGCCTACAGCAAAAATCTAGTGTCTATAAGAAAATTTTCTAAGTCCTAAATTATAGACTTTTTTCATTCAAAGTCTTTAATATATAATTTATAAAATTTAGGTGGGCAGCTTTGACTTTTTAGATATGCCTTTTTCTCACCTCAAGATGTAAAAAGTACTTATAAGGAAAAATATATTAATTATAAATTTTAGAAAACACATTTTAATTGATTTTTACACTACTTTCTTGAATCTTACATAAATGTTGCACAGAGACCATCATAGTGATTTCTTCTATAAGGGCTATGAACATATATTTTATTTAAAAATATATACTTGTCACTGATGATCGTTAATCATGTAGACTTAGACCACAAATTACAAGTGTAAAAATATGCTTCATACAATCTACTTATAAAATTAAGCTTTTAAAATCAGGATACAATAGTGTAAATCAATTTTAAAAATTTAGTATTTGAGTTCAAGAAATAAAAATCTGAGCAATACTTTTAGATGAAGATTACTATTTACCAATTAAAAAATATGTAGTTGACAGCAAAAATAACTTTGCTTATAGATGAAAAACTGCACAACCTAACAACTGCATAGATAATATTATTCCATGGACAGATTATATACTTAAAAACATGTTTAAATCCAGAGATCCTTAAAAAGTGCACTTTTGAAAAAGGTTATGCATTTTCAATAGAAAAAGAACATAAACAATTAAGTATGGCACTGGTTTCTAGCATTATGAACCCTAGTAAGGTACTATTTTTAACAAAGACATCATTTATTAAAGTGCACCCTGAACCTAACATATTCAACCTGACTTATTTAATATGATATTTTCATAACTTATTCTTTGTCTATTAACATGAGAGTTATTGATAGTTACAAAAGCAAAGCTCTCTATTCCTTATTTTCCAATTTACTGCTCTGCAAATAAGTGATACGATTTACCAGAATAACAACAACAACAACAAAACAAAACCATCATTTAGAGAGTTGTGTTTTACAGTTTTTCCGGGAAAGATAGATCTATTTTTTCCAAAGCAACATTTTCCCCCCATACTTGATTTGCACTGCACCTTAACAAAGTTATGAATTAAACAGATCAACTTCAATTGCAAAAAGATTGATGGTATAGTTTTAAAATTGAAGTCTAAAAAAATGGTGTTCCTCCCCAGAAAGAAAGAGGAATTCTAGACTCTGCTAAAATAGACAGCACTTATTATCCACTCTATTACATTAATAGAGGCGAGACCATTAGAGTGGGCTATGGGGATAAGAAGGAAGCTGGGGCCTCACCTCAGGGGAGCCTGAACAGCTGAGGCCCATCTCTTTATTACTTTCTTATTATTAATGCAACACAGAAACTGCTAATGGGAAAGAGCCTTTTAGTGTTAGCAAGATTAGCAGCTTCTAGACTAAAACTTCCCATCACTCAGGAAACATACTAACACAATGGGAAGGTCCTTAATGAACAGTTATAGCCACTTATGGGCAGCCCCATCTTCTTTCACAGCAGGGATCCTTGATTAGGGATCTACTGGAAGTAATCCAGGCGATGAATCGTGCTAACTCAGCGGAAATAATAATAATATTTCTACTGGAAGTCACATTACATTTCTATAAAAAGGCAGTTACTGGTAGACTTGAGATGTTTAGACATTCTCCCACATGGAGAAGTAAGCCCAGAAGTAGCAGTAAGTAGCAAAACCTCTCTCAACAAATACTCTGGGAATAAAACACGAAGCAATCACAATGAAAAATAAAGTATTTCCATACTTTCTGAAGCACAGACTTGCACCTTTGTAATAAGCAAATCAGTACCCAGCTTTCATTTAACACTATAGACCAGTGATTCTTAAATAGGGTTGGGCTCAGAAACTCTGGTAGATTTGGTTTGTTAATTTATGCATTTTTTTTAAAGACGAGCTGCTATCTTATCTTAGGTCGCTCTGTCATGTCAAACTCTTTGCCATCCCTTGGACTGTAAGGGCTCTAGGCTCTTCTGTCTAACGGATTTCTCAGGCAAGAATACTGGAGTGGTTTGCCATTTCCTTCTCCAGGGGATCTTTCCGACCCAGGGACTGAACTCAAGTCTCCTGCATGGCAGGCAGATTCTTCACCACTAAGCCACCAAAGAAGTACTCAGGGTGCTATGGCTGTAGACTATGTACTGTTTTTTAGATAAATGCCTTGAGATATCCTCGGAGGTACTGAATTTGTAGGGCTGGGGGTTGGAGATACATACATACACACACACACACACACACACACACACACACACAAACACACACACACACACACACACACACACACACACACACACTCTTAACAACTTGCCCCTAAGCATCTCTGCTTAAACATCGTCACTTTAAAGTGCACAGGACGAGATCGGGCACGTTCAGGATGGTATGGCTGTAGACTATAAGGAAGCCGTGGTACATATACACCATGGAATATTACTCAGCCATTAAAAAGAATTCATTGGAATCAGTTCTAATGAGATGGATGAAACTGGAGCCCATTATACAGAGTGAAGTAAGCCACAAAGATAAAGACCAATACAGCATACTAACGCATATATATGGAATTTAGAAAGATGGTAATGATAACCCTATATGCAAAACAGAAAAAGAGACACAGATGTACAGAACAGACTTTTGGACTCTGTGGGAGAAGGCGAGGGTGGGATGTTTTGAGAGAACAGCATTGAAACATGTATACTATCAAGGGTGAAACAGATCACCAGCCCAGACTGGATGCATGAGACAAGTGCTCGGGGCTGGTGCACTGGGAAGACCCAGAGGGATCGGGTGGAGAAGGAGGTGGGAGGGGAGATCGGGATGGGGAATACATGTAAATCCATGGCTGATTCATGTCAATATATGACAAAAACCACTACAATATTGTAAAGTAATTAGCCTCCAATTAATAAAAATAAATGAAAAAAAAAATAAAGTGCACAGGAAGCACCTGGAGGTTTTGTTAGAATAAAGATTCTGATTCAGTAAATGTGAGATGTAGCCTGAGGCTCTAAATTTCTTACAGGCTCCCAGAAACTGCTGCTGCTGGCCCACAGACCACAGTTTGAGTAGCAAGGATAGCACTGTGTTTTTCCAACCACAATTCACAATGTGTTAGTGGGTAGGGAAATAGAGTTAGTGGGTCACTATCAGCATTTTTACAAACACTTTTGTAAATGAAGCAGAAGGTACTGGGACAGAAAACACAGACTGCATTTTATTTAGCAAGTATAGTATTTATTTTATAACACTATTTTTGTTGTACATATGATATCCAACCAGGGCTACAATGTAAATTTCATTTGCTTCTAAAGGTCATAGTCACAAAAGCTTGAAAACCATTGAATTAGCACATGCTAGATGCTTGGAAATCATGTGTTGAACTGTACTGTTCCTTTTTCCTGTTCTTTTTAAAGTATAAAAAACAGGAAGAATTGGTGCTTAATTATTTGCATTCATTTGCTGATTATGCAGGAATGAGATTCATTTATAATAAAGTATTATTTTAACCATACATTTGCATTTTAAACCTTTTATTCTGAGATGTAAAGTAAAAGAATTATTTCCCTCTATTCTGTAAAACACTGGAGGAGGGTATGGCAACCCACTCCAGTATTCTTGCCTAGAGAATCCCAGGGAGAGAGGAGCCTGGCAGGCTGTGGTCCATGGGGTCACAGAGTCAGACACGACTTAAGTGACTGAACACAGCGCACATTCTACAAAAGCTTAGGTCTCAGCACATGACTGAGGGAAACTTGAGGAGGAAGGGAGGTGGAGCTCCTGAAAGCATATTTTATATAACTGTGTGGTTTAGCTGCTAAACTGTGTCCAACTGTTTGCGACCCCATGGACTGTAGCCCACCAGGGTCCCCTGTCCATGGGATTTTCCAGGCAAGAATACTGGAGTGGGGTGCCGTTTCCTCCTCCAGGGGCTCTTCCTGAGACAGGGATCAAATCCTGGTCTCCTGTTCCCTGGTCTCCTGATTGCTGCAGGCAAACTCCTGCATTGCAGGCAGATTCTTTGCCAACTGAACCACCAAGGAAGGCCATTTTATGGCTTTTTAATATATTTTATATATGCTACCCTTCCCTGGTGGCTCAGACGGTGCAGTGTCTGCCTACAATGCGGGAGACCTGGGTTCGATCCCTGGGTTGGGAAGATCCCCTGGAGAAGGAAATGGCAACACACTCCAGTACACTGGCTAGGAAATCCCATGGATGGAGGAGCCTGGTAGGCTACAGTCCATGGGTTCGCAAAGAGTTGGACATGACTGAGTGACTTCACTATGCTATGCTATAGTTATAACTGATTTAATTAATTCCTGTAAGAGTATTCTGGATTGGAACATTATAAGATGATTAAATTACCTCTCTCCTAAATTTTCCCTGCCCTCATGGTCTCATCTGGAAATTGTTACCAAAATTCCTTTATAATGACCCTGTTCTGGCCCCACTCAGCTTCTCACAGTGGATGTGCCTGCCTATTAGTACAGTTTTCTTACTAACTCACTATAATGCCTCTGTGCCTTTTATAATATTCCTAACTTATACTACTTCTTTTTTTTTGATTCTTTAAATCAGAATTTCAAGCTTTTTAAAATTTTATTTTTAATTGGAGGATAATTACAATACCACGTTGGTTTCTGCCATACATCAACGTGAATCAGCCATAGGTATACATATGTCTCTTCCCTCTTGAATTTCTCTCCCCATCCCACCCTTTTAAAAAATATGGAATTTTTCACATGCACAGGGGCCATGCTAATCTCTTTATCATTCCAATTTTAGTATATGTGCTGCTGAAGTAGCACAGTATGTTATACTATTTCTGAAAACATGAAATATTAATGCTCAAACAGTTATTCAATGTCATTTATTTGATTCAAAATTTCAATAAACTTTACATTCAGTGAAACACTCATGTCTTTCAATCAATATTGAGGAACACATGCCAAGGACCAACTCAACCATTCCAGAAAGTTTGATTTTGCCGCCTTCTCAGCCATTTCTCTACCACTGTTCTTTCTATATAAGCTGATCAGTAATTTGATCTGTCACCACAGGTGAACTATTTTAGAACATCACATCAAAGGCATCATACACTATGTAATTATTGTGTTCAGCTTCTTCCAGTTGACATCATAGTTCTAAGATGAATTCAGGTACTTGCCCACATCAGTAGTTTATTTCTTTTTGCTACTTGGTATTCAGTTGAGTGAATATACCACAGTTTATTTTTCCATTTTCTTGTTGAAGGACATCTTGTTGTTCAGTTACTGGCTGGAAACAATAACTATTTATGAATAAAGCTGTTATACATTCCTGTAAAAGACATTTTGTGTACATGAGTTACTTCTCTTAGACGAATACCTCACAGTGGGATTCTGATATTCAGATAGCCATACCAGCTTTCATTTGCTTATTGTTTCTATCAATTTTTTTTTTAAATTTTCAACTTGTTTGTTAGCTTATGTCTAAAGTGTGTTTTCTGTAAACAACATATAGTAGAATCTCACTTTCTAAAAATTTTATTTATTGTTAATTCTGACTGTGCTGGGTCTTCCTTGCTAAGCGTGGACATTCTCTAGTGGTGGTGAGTCTAATTGCAGTGGTTCCTCTAATTGCAGTGCAGAGGCTTCTCATTGCAGAGGCTTCTCTGGCAGCAGAGCACAGGCTCTGGGCGCCCAGGCTTCAGCAGTTGTGGCTCCTGGGCCCTACAGTTTGGGCTCAGCAGTTGTGGCATGTGGGCTTAGTTGGCCCACAGCATGTGGGGTCTTCCTGGACCAGGAATCAAACCCATATTCCCTGCACTGGCAGGAGAATTCTCAACCACTGAACCACCAGAGAAGTCCAGATCTCACTTTTTTCTTTATCTAGTCTGAATATTTCTGCATTTAATCAGGGTATTTAGTCCATTTATTTACTGTAATTATTAATGTGTTTGGTTTTAAATCTCCCAATTTGGTGTTTGAGTCAACAATTTTTTTTTGTTTAATTCTTGAGTTGCAGAAATTTTTAATATATTTTGAGTACAAATCTTAGTCAGATACAATTTATTGGGACATATTTTCCCAGTCTATTTTCTGGAATGCATTTATTATTTTTTTTGTGGATGTGCAGACATTTTATTTTGATGACATTATTTTTTATTTTTATGATTTGTCTTTTCTGTGTTATTTCTAAAAAGTCTTCTACTCAAAACTCATATGATATTCTTCTGTGCATTTATTATTTTTTTTGTGGATGTGCAGACATTTATTTTGATGACATTATTTTTTATTTTTATCATTTGTCTTTTATGTGTTATTTCTAAAAAGTCTTCTACTCAAAACTCATATGATATTCTTCTGTGCTTTATTCTATTCTCTATGTGTATTAGTCTTTAAATTTTACTTTATGTTTAAGTTTGTAATCTATCTAAAATTGGATTCTGGGCATGATATGAAGCAGAGATTAAGATTCTTTGTTCTTCCCATGTGGACGTGATTTTTCTCTCTTGATCTGTCAATGTGTTGAAATAAATTGATTGATTTCCATAGGTTAAGCCAACCTTGCATTCTGTGAAGAGAAGTGAAAGTCGCTCAGTCATGTCTGACTCTGCGACACCATGAACTGTGTCCATGGAATTCTCTAGGCCAGAATACTGGAGTGGGTAGCCTTTCCCTTCTCCAGGGGATCTTCCCAACCCACCCAGGGATCAAAGCCAGGTCTCCAGTGTTGCAGATGGATTCTTTACCAGCTGAGCCATAACAAGCTCGATCATGGTATATAACCTTTTTGCATATACTGTTGGATTTCTTTTGCTTGTATTTTGGTGAGCATTTTTGTGTCTGTGGTTCACAAGACATGCAGGCTGTAATTTTCTTTTCTTGTTTTGTTCTTGTTTTCTTTTAGTATTAGGGTTAAAATGGCCTCAAGATATGAGTTGGGAAGTATTCCCACTTCCTCTATTTTATGAAAGAGTTTGTGGAAGATTATTATTTCACTGTTTATACAAGGCTATTTAAATTTTCAGGCTTCCCTCATGGCTCTGGAGAAGGAAATG
Organism: Muntiacus reevesi; assembly: GCF_963930625.1. Classification (NCBI taxonomy): domain Eukaryota; kingdom Metazoa; phylum Chordata; class Mammalia; order Artiodactyla; family Cervidae; genus Muntiacus; species Muntiacus reevesi. The sequence continues at coordinate 154,466,584 of NC_089251.1, read as the reverse complement.
GCAACTCACTCCAGTATTCTTGCCTGGAGAATTCCATGGATGGAGGAACCTTGCAGGCTACAGTCCATGGAGTTGCAAAGAGTCAGACACAACCGAGTGACTAACACACACACACACACACACACACACACACACTCATAGCTCAGTTGGTAAGGAACTCACTCCAGTATTCTTGCCTGGAGAATTCCATGGATGGAGGAACCTTGCAGGCTACAGTCCATGGAGTTGCAAAGAGTCAGACACAACCGAGTGACTAACACACACACACACACACACACACACACACACACACACTCATAGCTCAGTTGGTAAGGAATCTGCCTGCAATGCAGGAAACCCTGGTTCAATTCCTGGGTTGGGAAGATCCCCTGGAGAAGGGATAAAACCCACTCTAGTCTGTTTTATTGCTTCCTTCTCATTTTTATTATTTTCTTTATGCTATAAACTTAGAGTTTAATTTATTTTCTAGTTTCTTAAAATGGAAGAAGTGCTTGATTTCATACCATTCTTATTTTCTAATACAGGTATTTACATCCGTACATTTTCTTCTAAAGACTTTTTTTTGTGTGAAAAATATAAATTGTAATATCCTTTGAGATTTCTTCTTAGACCCAAGGATTATTTAGTAGTGCATTTTTTAACCTCCAAATATTCGTGAATGTTCAAAGGTATATTATTTTTATTTATCTTTAACTTAAATATCCAAAATTCATTGGGATACAAATTCATACAAAAGAGTCACTCCAGGTCTTAAAATTAAATGAAAAATAACAAACATAATATAGGGTTTCATTAAATTCAAAAGATTTTAGAGTTAGGTAGGAAGACTTTTAGATCTTTTTACCCAATCCCCATCCCCTCAATGCAAAATTCAATCAAATGATCAACCCGGATGAGAGTAGAAATAAAAAGTAGATTTGTGTGAGCTACAAGAATAAATTGTTTTGAAGTGCTGAGAAGTCTGAAGTATTAAAAAGAGCTTAGTCTGACTGTCCAGGCTTTGAAATAAATCTCTCTGGAGTTTGACAAGTCTATGTCTGGTGTTCAAGATGTTATATATATACTAAAAAAATCCATCCAGAGTGATCTATCCATCACAGTTAGAGAAAATATTCTGTTTAATTTAAATCCTTTGAAATTTATTGAAACTTGTTTTATGGCCCAGAATATGATCCATCTTTTTGACTATTCCATGTGCATTTTAGGATTTGTAACCTCTTATGGGGAGTGATTTTCTATAAATATTAATTATCTTAAGTTGATGGTCCAAATCATCCATAGCTCTTTTGATTTTTTTGCTTAATTGTTCTATTACTGAGAAAGGTGTGTTAAAATCTCTACTGGTGACAAGTCTTTTTTGCTCTTTTGCTTCATCTTACATTTGGGAGCTCTGAAACTGGGTGTGTAAATGTTTAGTAGTCTACATCTTCTTTAATGAGTGACTGTTTGGCATTATGAAATGCCCTCTTTTACTCTCTGGTCACTCTATTCATCCTGAAGTCTCCTTTGTTCTGATATTCAGAGAAACATACCAGCTTTCTTTCACTTATTGTTTCTTTTTACTTTTAATCTGTTCATTCATTTACATTTAAAGTGTGTTCCCTGTAAACAACATATAGTTGGATCTTGCATTTTTTATATAGTCTGAATATGTCTGCATTTACTCAGGGTATTTAGTCCCTTTACTTTACTGTAATTACTGAAATGTTTGGTTGTACGTCTACCAATATGATGTTTGATTCACATTTAACCAATCTTTTTGTTTTCCTCTGTTCCCTTTTCTTTTTTTTTCTGGAGAGGCAAATATTTTCATCTTACCTCTTCTAATAATTAGTTTGCTATATTTTTTGGTTATTGGTTTGGTGTCTGATTTAATGATTGCAATACACAATTTTAAATTGTAATCTATTACTTCATGAACATTTTTTCAACTTTATAATTATACATTTATCACAGTCTATCTTTAGGAATTCTTATTATCATATATCATACTTCTACCTGTGCTACAGCAACTCATGTTCCTTTTAAAAATTAGTTTTACTTTAAACATCTGTCCTACTCTAATTTCATAGGCAAAAAGCCAGAAATGTCAGTGCTAATGGAGACTCCTGCCTGTCATTGTTAAATGATTATTTGACTTCTGATTCACATCTTCTCCACTTCTGAAGACTTATCTATAGTTTTACACTTATTATAGATTGGATTATTTTGCCTATAAAAGGATTGTACATTCCTCTCCATGGCCTTATGATTTGAAGTTCCATGACATCACTTATAGGCTTATGACTTGCTTTTGTCATTGAAATGTCAGTGGAAGTGAGAATCTATATGAAAGCCAACATGTGAATTTCTACTTTGTTGCTTGTCCCTTTTGCATAAAAAAGACACATTCCAGAACAGGAGCTGTTTCTTCAACCAGTCCCTGAATGAGAAGATAAACAGAGTAGGACCAAGATTGACCATAGCCATGGGAGCAAGAATTATGCCACTCATTGATGTTATAAGCCTCTGAGGTTGTGAGGTCATTTGTAACCATAGCGTTCCTAGTGAAAGATGGCTAATATGACCTGAATTAATGTTATCAATAAATTCTAAGGCAACATGTTTCATATCATTTTCCACACCTCAGATTCTGGGAGCATTATTGTACAATTTGGATCTGCTTTTAGTCGTCTCTAAATCTCTCCTTGAACTTCTATTTATTTTCCATACCTGCATAGATAGACTCTGCGATAGTTAAGGCACATTTATTTTATTACATTTTCATTTTATCTTATCATAGCACTACCTTTCCCAGTCTATGCACTCTTCCCACTTTCTTCTCCATTTGACTCTAGTACATCACTTTGACAGATATATAATTTGGCCCACTTAAACTAGCCATAGTATACACACTGCACCTAATAGACACAGTAAAGGAAGCCATAAACAAAACAAAAAGACAATCTACAGGATGAGAGAAATTGTTTGTAGGAAATTAATATCCAAAATATACAAAAACTTACAAGTTCAATAACAACAACAACAAAAAACCCACACAACCCAATCAGAAAATGGGTAGAAGACCTAAATAGAAATTTCTCCAAAGATGACAAACAGATGGCCAACAGGCACATGAAAGATGCTCAACATCACTAATTATTAGAGAAATGCAAATCAAAACTACTGAGTTTTCACTACCTTTACACTGGTCAGAATGGCCATCATCAAAAAGTCTACAAGTAACAGATGCTGGAGAAGGTATGGAGGAAACAGAAATAGACCCACAGAAATAGAAAACAAACTCATGATTCCCAGAGAGGTAAGGCGGGAGGGATAAATTAGAAATTTGGGACTAAGATATAAAAACTACTACATATAAAATAGATAAACAACAAGGACCTATTTGTGTAGCACAGGGAACTATATTCAATATCTTTCAATAACCCATGATCAGAAATAGTCTGAAAAACAGTATATATGTATAACTGAGTCACTTTTTGTACACCTGAAAATTATAAATCAACTGTACTTCGGCTAAAAAAACAAAAACCCACAAAAAACATAGTATAAATATGCATAAATAGAAACCTCCACATGCATCAAGTCTGAAATAAAGTAAGGGGTCCCTGAAACAATCATAATGCATCAACAGAAAGAGTGAGATTTCTAAGCTTAAATATGATTTATAGATACTGGTTCTATACTCACTTAGATTATTAAAAAGTTAAAAAAAATTACACACATTTTATATAGATCTTAATCTGAAGTTTTCAAAATTTAGAATGCACTTTTTTCTTTGCATTTTAGAGTCAATATTAATCTAGTAGTCTGTGTTTTTTGTTTTTGTTTTTTAAATAGATGACAAAATAATCCTGCCTTGGTAAGCATGTAATTTTTTCCACTTTATTTACATAGATAAAGGATTTGTCAGTGATACCATTCAATGTTATCTGTTGTAACTAAAATTACTTTATCAAACTGTAAACAGTGATTTTTCTTTCTGAATTACTTGCATAAATTTCTAGCTCATTATCACCAAAAAGCTGAACTTTTGAGTTTAACCTCCAATGAAGGAAAAATTACTCTTAAAGAATAGAAACAAATCAAAATCCTCCATTCCATTTTTTAAATTTATACAGTTTTGTCTGTTTTGCCTTTTGTATGGCAGTTTTACCTCTCACTTGCCTCTCCCACATGTAAGTTGAATTTAAATGATGGAAGCTGCTGACAGTTTCTAGAGGCTCAGACAATTCTAAGCTGTTGTTTATGAGCCATAGTCATGTTCTCTTACATTTTCCAACATTTCCCTAGAAACCTCAATGACTTTAAAGAAAAATAAGAATAAGAAATACTTTCTTTTTATTCATATTATAATGTGATGATATTGTCAGATGAATAATAAGTGCACAGTTATCATATTATTAGAATACTGAAACAAGAGGAGTAGCATTTTGGTCTCCTATTTACAAAACTAGCACAGATTAATTCTGTGTGGGTATCAGGGCCATAACGCAGTAAGATGTATTCAGATTTGGGGAAGGAAATTCATTATCTTTGCTTCTTTTTAATTAAAAGAAGTACAAATCCACTGATAATTTTTAATAAGTGATTTAAATGCCAAAAAACTAAAGGAAGGTTGAAATTACAGTTACAGAAAGTGGTTTAAAAGAACCAAGTTCATGACTGAGCAAATGTAATTTTATATTAAACACTCAAAAGAAGAGATCATTACAGAAAATCTAATTTTTCATAATTAAGCTAGTTTGCTAGAGCTTGACAAGGATTCTTTAGAAATCACATATAATTTATCTTCTGCACAACTGAAAATAATTTAAGACATTAATACAACATCACTATGTTGAGGCATAATTCTATTGTCATCATTTAAATCTGACTGATTTCACTTAGCCCTGAGTTAGAACTAAAGATATTCAGTTGATTAGAAAATAAAGAAAGAGAATGAAGTAAAGAAAGGAGAAATGAGAGAAGGAAGGATGGAAAGAAGGAAACAAGGAAGGAAGAAAGCTTATTAAGCTTGATATCAGCCATGGCAGAATTCATCAGAGCAAGTCACCATGCATCATATGATAATTATACCCAAAGATGCTTTTATTATACTCAGTATAATTAATTTGTATCATTTTATGTAAATTAATATAAATAATTAAAATTTTCCTTATTAAATGCCTCAAAGGTGAGAAATTTATATTTTATTGGTAAGTGATGAACATTGACTTGGGCTGAATGAACTACAGTAAAGCATAGTGGGTACCAAATTCCAATTAGAGGACATTAGGTGAGACTAACAGTTAGTAAGTGGAAACAGTAAATGTACTTGGCACTTTTTGCACAGATTTGCTGATGAGGAAAACAGAATGAGGCATTAGTTAGAAAAGGCCTTGGGTTCAAGAAAGGGATTTTTTTTTTTTTTTTTTATGAAAGCAAGAAGTTGAAGCATCATTGTCAGGCTGAGAGCAATGATGAAACAGAAAGGAACAAATTTATGGAGAAGAGAAAGAGCCTAAGCACGAAGCAAAGTCCTTGAGAAGGGATGGGTTTACACGTGGGTGTAATGTTTGGTCTTAGAAATACAAATACGTCTTCTGGCTCATGGAAGTTATCAACAGATGTAGGCAGGAGGTGACATTGGAAAGGGGAGGATGAAATAGATCTCTTCTGATTGCATTGATTGCCTGTATTGTATTTGTACTCAAAAGAAAGGTCATCAGTTGAGAGGACGTGATAGGAAGAGACAAAACGTGAAATACAGGGGAGTAAATGTGAATGAAGGAAGACCAAGTCTTTGTAAATCATTTTTTAACACTCATTTGTGTTTAACTCTTCTAAATAGTAAATCTCTGGTGAACAAAGATATAGCTTTAACTTACACTTCTGTATGTCATTAGTACATGACTTTCCATATTGACAACTTAAAGACATTTTGTGATATAGAAAGTTTCATTTGAATCATCAGATAAAGATTAAATTGTCAATACAGTCAACTTTAATTTGCTTAATATTTGTTTTGTAGAGGGACTTTATGATCTAGTAACAACTTATCTGTCATATTTCTTCCCTATTTTCCCATTCCATCACCGTAGTACTAGTTCAGATTCTCATCATACTTGCCTAAACATCTAACTACCTGATCTCTGAACTTGCAAACTTGCCTCTCTTAAATCTACCTCCCATGTATTATATTAAAATCAAAATCTTACATGCCATTTAAAGTTGAAAATGACATGAAGTAATCTAAAGGCAGTTATGTGATAAACAAAGTTTAGGCCTAATGCTATGAGAGCTGGATTTGGTTTACTCAGGTTCCTTCTTGATCCCCAGATTTCTTGCTCATAAAATGAGATGGCTGCCCTGTTTAGCTCATAGGTGGTGGTGAGAAGGTGTGAAAATGCTTTGCACTTTCTAAATTGCTCTGCCACCTTAAGGTGTTAATACCTAAAAATTGTTAAAGTTGAAGTAAAGTCACTTTTTATTCCAAGTAAGAAGGTTCACTGAAGGAAGTTCAAGCCTGGGCATCACAAACATGAATTTTTGGCTCCTGTGAGTGGCCTTACAGTGATAGTGAAGGAGTCTGTAAGGGAGTAGGGAAATACGAATCATAAAACAATATAAAAAAATAGAGGAATAAAAATATTGAGAGACTTGTAGAAAAAGTTTTGCACCAAAACACTCATTTGGTTTCTCAAATGATAGGGTAAGAGGACTGAGGGAGGAGTGGTAAGAAGCGGATGAGAAGTCTCAGAAACATAGCCTCAGAAACTGCTCAAGGAGCTCTGGGCTCTGTTCATCCTGAAACAAAGAAAGCACTAAAATGATCATTTCTTTCTTATTGTTGAAGATAAGAATAAAATAAGAGCTTTGCATTTTACTTTTCGACCTGCCTGTTATGGGCATAGGCTTTCACTGTAAAGCCTGAAAAACATATTCATCTAAGTCTAATTTCTAAGTCTAAATGAGACTTAAGAATAAAATTTATAAAGATCAAGGCTTGTTTAAATATATAACTTATTGATATAAATAGGCCAGTGAAATAAAAGAGCAGCAGTAATAATGAAGCCAATCTTAAGAGGTCAAGGCATTTCATAGAATTGGTACTTATAGCAATATTTTTTCTGAACTGTCTATAACATTTCCAGCCTATTTTTGCTATTAAAGGTACAAGTTCCTAGTTTTTGGACTCACAATAGCCAAAATAATGGGAAGAATGTCAGGGCTGGGATTCTGTGTTGGTGTTTAGTTTCAATCTTGAGTTGGATATAGCCACACTTCTTTTTCTACCTCTGCTTGTTTTATATTGAGAGATCCCTGCTTTATCTCTCCAAGTGCCCTCTGCCTATTGGCTCTGGTTGGTGGAATTCAATGACTCTTATGATTTCCTTCTCCAGTCTACAGCTGTCTCTAGCTCTGGTTTCAAATCTGTAACATATGGCCTGTTCCCTACCACTCTTGAAGACCTTTCTTGTGACACTCCATCTCAGAATCAGCCCCACTGACAGTCATGCCAGTACTGGGCATAACAGTCAAGGCCCTACTAGGCTCAGCAGCACTGAAAAAGCACTTGCACCTACCTTATTTTGAATCAACATAAGCAAAAGAAAGCAATGAAAAATGTATAGTCAAAAGTAAGGATAAAGAGGTCAAAATGATCCAACCTGAAGTGTGAAAGAAGACATGAACATCTTCCACAAAATGGAAAAAAGGAAAAGACAAAACCAAACCCAACCCACAAAATGGTCTAAGAAAGCTGAAGTGCTGGAATAGGCTAGAAATTGACTTCAATCTAATCAATATGACTTCTTACAGAACCATGAACTCAATCTAAAACTGGAAAGTGGAAAGAATGAATAATTGTGGAAAAGACATCTAGATTTTTAAAAATTGTATGAGATTTTAGAGAAATGCTTATCACAATTAGATTGCTCAGGATATCTAGAAATAAACGAAGGACATAAATTTTAAGAAATTAACAATGCTTTATTTGGAATCTCATAAGGAGACCAATTTCCTAAACTCTGAGTTTTTAGACTCAAATCACTTTCATTTATAGTTTAATCAAGATTCATGGACCTTTCATTTTTTAGCATCTTACACCTTAATTGTAATATCCACGGACCTTTCATTTTTAAACACCTTACACCTGAATTGTAAGATAATTGGAGCTATATTAATTTCCTTGTTCTTGCAAATTTGGGGAAAAGTTCCTTCGAATTTTGGGGAAACTTGTTGGTCAGGCTAAAACATAAAAATTAAGGTTTAAAAGGGACTACAGCCTATTCTTCTTAATGTTTATTTTAAAAATTATACTGTTGAAGGACATACATGCTAAAATTCTCAGGCATAAAAGTATGACTCAATTTTGTGAATAAGTAAAAACATATTGATGAATATAAAAAATCCAAGAAAAACATTTTAAAAGATCAAAACATTTGTATTATTTATAACATTGTGGGTTTAATTCATGGAATAAAAAAATCAAAATCATACTTTTGTAAAGCATTGCTGTTGTTCATTTAATTGAGTCAATGAAGTATATCAAATGACTAGAAAATATTAGTCAATAAGCAAACTTGAATGACACTTTAAAAACACAAGTCTTGTTTAGTTCAAAGATTTCCTATACCTTCAGGATAAAAATCCACAGTCTTTATCATTGTTTTCAAAGTCTTTCATGATTTGCTCCCATCCTATCTCTCCACCTTCATCTCTAGCACCCCTGGCATGCTCCTTATGTTGACAGCTATTCATTTTGCTGAGCATTACACGAGCTGTCACCACTGTCTAGAATAGCATGTCTATGGCTAATTCTGATTCCAATTTGAAGATTCTGCTGTAGCATAACACCATTCAGGAAAGGTGTCATCATCTTTCACCCTCTTCCTTCATCCTTGGTCTGTTTCCCACACGTTTTCAGAAGGTCTCATATCATAGAGCTTGTATAGAGGTTTCCTGATGCTTCCACTGTCCTGAGAATTCTTCAGTGTCAACTCATGTGTCTCATTTGCTTTGATATTCATTCTTAGCACAGTGCTTCAGAGATGACAGAAATTAATGGTCAGAGAGGGGAATTTCAGAATTCCAGATCTTTGTATTGCTGTAGTTTTAGGTAATAACAAGGTATGACCACATTTCCATATGGCTAAACTGAAGTTAGGAGATCTGGGGAATCATGGGGCCAGTTTGAATAAATATCAGATACATCCTTGGTAGTTATTAATGTTGGGCATTAAAATGCTCAGGCACAGGGCAAGACTGCATTTCTTGGATGGCTTGTGGTTGAACAGGCTATGTAACTAGTTCTGGTTAATAAGTTGTTTAGTGAAAGTGTCATGAGTCGGTTCAGACTAGAGGATTTAATTGTTGGTTAGTGACCTTCCCTACTAATGAACGGTGCCTAAGTTGTGCAGGAAAGGGAGCCAAAAAAGGAGGCTATCACATGAGGATAGTAAACAGTGGTCAGATGCAGCGTACAATTTTGAGAAAGAACTGGCAAGGTTTGCTGGTAAGTTGGGTGCAGGTAGATAATCAGTGTTTAAGACAGCTGCTCCATGGGTCCAGGTCCCTGTGTGACTGCAGTATGCAGAGCCAGCTGCCCCCAAATAGCATCTCACACAGCCAGCCTATGGTGAACATGGAGTGAGAATGAGAAATGAACCTGGATCCTTTGAAGTCGCTAAGTTTGGGGGATATTTGTTACTACTACAACCTTGCATAACCTACCATAACTGGAATATGTCAGGGAATGAGGTTAAGAGGCATGGGTGCAATCTGTTTATTGCTGGAAATCACCAGCAACTCCCAAGTACCCAACTACTGATGGCTACCCTGGAAGAGAATATATGAAAACAAACCAGGTGCTGAATCATTGAGAAAAAATGGCAGTAACGGGGAGTTCAGCAGCTTATACCAAAGGTATGGATAAAAGATGCTATCAGCAAATAGCCTGATTTTGATTAAGAGGCAGTTTATTGAATGACAGTGCTAGGCTGCATTGATGGTAGTCTGAAAATGACAGTATGAAGCCAAAAATGTATGGCCTGATGTGGGAAAGTAGAGCTGCGATAGATATGGTTTGAAGGAGTGTTACTCTGTCACTAGGAAGACAAGAGAAAATTACTGAAACCCTCAAGACAATTTAATCTTAGTCTTTCACTAGACACAAGAGTTAATATTGGTAATAACTATCAAAAACTGTAAGAATATACTAAGTTCTTGTATCCTTAAATAGACTTAATTTTACTTTCTCAGAGCATTTCGGAATGATTTTCTGGTAATTATTGGTATTTTAAAATCTATGCTCACATGCATGCTTTTAATGCCTTAAAGCCCCTTGACATGAAGGTCAGATTGTAACTGATTCATGGTATCCCTAAATGGAAGAACATATTTTTTCCTATCTCAAAACACATTCTGCTTCCTGCCCCCCCTCCCCCCCAATTCATACCCACACAACATTCTGTACCGTTACTTTCAATTTTCCCCGGTGCCGCTTAGATTTCTTCATGCATATTTGTATTTTTAGATCAGATAAAATGAATAGAAGGTTCTTTCCTTGAAAAACATGTAGTGTGATTCAAAGAAAATGTTAATGAGAAGAAATGCTTAAAGTTTTGTGAAATACTGATATGTAGCCACTAATTTTGTCTCCACAATCAATTGCTTTTTCTTTGTGTATCTCAAGCCCCGTTCTTATGGAATTATACAGCTGTACAGCACTAGGATCGACAGAATTTTTAAATGGAAGAGAAGGGGGTGGGGAAACGAGGTACTAAACACCATTTCTTTCAAAATACTCCTAAATTTGGAAATGGTAGGTAAGGACAAATCCTGTCTTTCCTGCATTGTATTCATTTTTGAGAAAAAACCACCTCCATACAGAACTACTTTCCATCAGCACAGATACAGGTATCAAAATGAAGAGAACTTCTGCTGGGCTGGTAAATTCCTTATAAACATGGGCTGTCTTTCATGACAACAGACTCCTTCCTCTTCTGTTCCCACACAACTTGACAAGGTCACAGAGAAAGGTTGTTAACTACATTCCTTTGTCTAAAAAGGGATTAAAAAAAAATGTACCTTAGCTTTACTCTCAAGAGGGTCAGATGGCTGAGGCAGTGATTTGTTTGTGTACAGATGGGCTCGTGCAAAGGAATGGAAAAAATACTCGGGTGAAGAATTTTCAAATGGGAGGATGCGTTTTAAAGACAGCTTCTATTATACGCCAACTACATCTGGTGGAGTCACAGGGCAAGGTGAACATACTATAAACAATGAAGTCTCCTGCTGCATGTTGAGAGAGAACTGTGGATGGGACAGACCAGCCAAGAGTGTCACTTGTATAGTATATGTTTTTGAAAGCAGGTTTCATATTAGTTTTAGTGTAACTGGGAAGGATTTCAACTTTTTTTTAAGACAAATTACTTGGACTTAACTCCTACTAAAAAACCCAAGACTCTTTAATATATGATCAGTAGATACATTAAATTGGAAGTAAAATTCAGTTCAACAACTTCAATAAAACTGAGAAGCCAGGTGCATTCTCAGTGCATAGCAAGGTACATTAAAAACCTACTAGTCTGTTTAGTGTCTCTCTTAAATGATACAGTATCCATATCTATAATTACTCCAGAGATCAAATTAAGTACATTCCTCATTTGTTCGTTTGTCTCTAAGGAAGATACAGGAAAATAAATGCTAATCAAAAGATTAATGGACTTCTCAATGTATAATGCATTTAGCTGTTCCTTTGAACTTTGAGACACAAAATATAAAAATCATATAAAAATAAGGTGTTGGGTCACATATTTTTGATAAATTTCATTCAGTTTCAAGGTCCTTGTCAGTATGGATTTGATTTAAGGCTGTGCATCTTTTCTGGATATTCCCATGACTATCCAGATAGAAACATCATACATAAAAAGGTTTTTTATTCCAGAACAGATAAAACTCCCAGTGCTAAAAGGAGATTTAGGTATCTCTGAAGGTTTCTTATCACCCAGCAACATAACTCTCTGATGGATCAGTGCCTGCAAGGGTCATCTGAGATCACTCATCAAATAAATCAAATAGTTGGTTGGTGAAAAGAGGGGGAGCCTATAGTAATCTCATGTTTTTGCTTCCAGACATCAAATCTTTCTTCTAATAAGCCAGTAGAGAAGTTAATGTCACTTGGTGTGGCATATGCCAACCCAAGTCTCAACCTGTCTTTAGTTTCTGCTACTAGTTCTGAGCATGTTCAACTTGCCCAAGAAGAGATTATATTTAGTTTTAACATGTTAAACCACAAATCCCAAACCCTGAAGTGCTGAAGAAAAGGTGGTTGCAAGAAGTCTGGAAATGTACTGAGTTTTAGCTCTAAATTTCTTTGAGGAATTTTATTGCAACATAGAAATCCACTTAGGTGGGGTGATGTTTAAATATTCATCGATATGATGATAAAACCAGATTTATTTTATATATTTTGGTTAATATTTTATTAAAAGCTCTCTTTTACACTTTGTAAAAAAATGTCTTTTAAAAATTAGATATCAAATGCTTTAGAACTGTGTGGTCCAATATAGTAGGCAGTAGCTACTTTCAGCTATATAAATTTACCTTAGTTAAAACTAAATAAATTTTAAAAATCCAGTTTCTCAGTTGCACTAGTGACAGTTCAAGAAATTCAGAGACACATGGCTAGTGATTACTGTATGGACAGTGTGAATATAGAACATTTTCTTCAGGATGGAACGTTCTATTGGATAGTAGTGCTCTAGACAGCTGTAATTCAAGTATCACATATGATAGTATTCATGAATCGATCTTTGCAATTCAGTACTTTTGTTTTCAGTTCAGTTCAGTTCAGTTACTCAGTCACGTCTGACTCTTTGCAACCCCATGGACTGCAGCACTCTAGGCTTCCCTGTCCATCACCAACTCCCTGAGCTTGCTGAAACTCATATCCATTGAATCAGTGATGCCATCCAACCATCTCATCCTCTGTCATCCCCTTCTCCTCCTGCCTTCAACCTTTCCCAGCTTCAGGGTCTTCTCCAATGAGTCGGCTCTTCTCATCAGGAGGCCAAAATATTGGATTTTCAGCATCAGTCCTTCCAATGAATATTCAGGATTGATTTCCTTTAGGATTGACTGGTTTGATCTCCTTGCAGTCCAAGAGACTCTCAAGAGTCTACTTTTGTATTAGAGTCTTCTGTCTTACAAAACTAAGATATGGCATGACCCTCATTTTCATCTTCTAATGAAAATGGAGAGACTGTCTTACCACCATCCCTGCATGTATGATTTGACTGTGTGTCACTTTTGTATATAATGTCCCTTGATTATAAATAAACCAAACAAATTTTTAATTAATAAAACTTTGTATCCTTATTCTATCTCAGGTGTTCAAAACATAGCTATCTTCTAATTTATTCTCTAAACATTTTGATAATGAGAACCAGTTTTACTGTGTTTGAAGTTCAACAGATTTGATGAACAGAAGGCGGCATAATAGAGTAAATGTGCTTTTAATGAACATTTTCTGTTCCTCTGTCCAAAACTCTGGCTACCAGTTGTATTTATAGTTTGGGTTAGCATGCCTACTTCATACACTGAGATTAGTTATTGTGCCTAGAAAACAATAGCAATATATACATACTGCTTAGCATACACTGTTGCAAAAGTGTTTCTTCTTTATAAAGACCTAATAGTTCTATAAATAAACTTAGCCATATGACCATAAACCAAGAAAACATAGGAGCCTTGAGCAGTATATTATTGGTAATGGAACAGACTTGGTTTTTGGTGGCTAAAAATTTCTTAGTGAAGAATTATCTTCTCAAATGATAGCAGCAGGCCTCTCATTACTAGCAGTTTGAGGAGCGAGGTTAAAGCAAACTGAAGGCATGGCGAGACTTAATTCCCTGTTCACATCTAGAAGCAGTGATAAGCTGGGCATCTGCCATCACCCTGATATTTTGGAGATAAATGGATATCTGAATAAATAGAAGCCTTCAGTTTCTGCAGCTGTCACTAACATATTTCACCCTAATTGCAAAATATTTATTTTAAACTCTAAAATACACATTGAAGAAGCTAACCTCAGCTGGTGAAAAGATTTCAATTGCTAACTTTTCCATAGTAAATCAAATAGTTTGGGAGATATTAAGGATGCCATTTTATTTTTCATACATTTGACTTTGTATTCTGTACATGAGGAAGAAAGGAAAGGTGGGAGGAACTACCTCTATGGTCTCTCTGTGGCTATGAATGTTTTGGTTCACTAGCTGCTTTATTTTGCTCTATGCCCTAGTACCCATGTATTAGTTGGCACATGGCAAGGCATTTAAGAAATATTTGTTGAATCAGAAAAAGAATGAATCTTGGCAGAGATTAGAAGAGGGTAATTTTTAAAGTTACTATTTACGTGTAAATTATAACATTTCTTTATTCAAATACTGTTTTGTTGTTTTAGTCACTAAGTCGTGTCTGACCCTTTGCAACCCCACACACTGTAAGCCCACCAGGCCCCTCTGTCCAGGGGATTTCCCAGGCAAGAATGCTGGAGTGGTTTGCCATTTCCTTCTCCAGGGGATCTTCCCAAACCAAGAATCAAACCTGCGCCTCATGTACTGGCAGGTGGGTTCTTTACCATTGAGCCACCAGGGAAGCCCTTTCTGATAAAAGGAGAGGGAGAAAGACAATCAGTAAGATATGAAAGGAAAGGAAGGTGGGAGAAACAGTAATACTTATTAGCTCCTCACGCATAATAAAGCAGTATACTGTTTCTCCCACCCTCCCTTCTTTCCATCTCTCCCTAATTCTCTTTCTCTCTCTCCTTTTATTAGAAAGGTTTAGACTAACCAAGCCTATGGGAGTCTGCATCACCACAATTTCTTCCTTAAATGTTTGCTTTAAAAATAGAATAACATTACAGAATAAGGGTAAAACTAGATATTGAATTTTTAATTCAGTGATCACAGACCAATTTTGGTAGTACATTCATTCATCCTAGCAGCGTTCACTGAACACACTCTCTCGCAGTGACAGGGACAAAGCAGTGAACTGAATCCAGTCCCTGTTATCACGGAGGTCAGAGTTCGGGCACACCTTGTTTGGCTGCGCTTCTCTTTACTGCACTTTACAGATATTGCATTTTTTAAAAAAAACAAATTGAAGGTTTGTGGCAACTCTGCATTGTCAGATGATAGCTACCATTTTTTGGCAATAAAAAGTTAAGGTATGTACATTGGATTTTACACTTAAAACTATTTCATGCTTAATACATCGCATAACTATTTACACACTTGAAAACCACATAATTCATGTGACTTGTTTTATTGCAGTGATTTGGAACTGAACCTGAAATATCTCTGAAGTATCTCTCTATTGTGAGGAAGTATCTTTAGACATTTTTGAATAATTTAAGACTACATGTTCTGTCATTTGAAAACCAGCAAGTTTTGTCTATGGACATACCACCCTAAACACACCCAATCTTGTCTGAAAATCAGCAAGTTTGTCTACTTTTTTAGTCCAATTGATTCCCTCTACCCAACTACTACCACCTTGTTAGGAAGTGATGGGGAGACTGAAACTGAAGGAAAGAATTTTGTGTATCTGGATGTTGATATTGAGGAATCTGTGTTCTGGTGGTGTGATATGACATCTGGGTAAGCAGGGAGCAGCCAGTGAGCCAAAAAGTCTGCATAGGAAGTGCCTAGGTGTGTAATTAGCGTGTGAGTGAGGATAAAGCTCAAGGCTGAGTCTTCTGACCACAGGGCACCTCTCCCAATTCTCCAAATGGGCCAATCTAACTTCAGTTTGACCCTGTGCCCACTCTTTGCATTTTGTTTCTTCCACAGGGAAATCCAGTTTCAGAAAATGATATCTAAATGATAATGTGTCATTGCGCTGATGAGTAGGGTTACAATGCTCAAGACATATAGATAAAAGCAAGAAAGGCAGATCAAAGGCATTTCCTGACCAGAAGGTGGAAAATAGCAGTTGGGAATTTTAGCAAATGCACTTAGGAATGTAGGAGATTCACAGGCATTTATTAAAGGCTAATTCAAACCCTTCAGGTTATGGAAGATTTTGTGAAAAGCACCTCTTAACTGACCAACTGTCAATTAGCAAAGGAAAAATGCCTCAAGTACTCCATTATGATGATGATCAAATAAGTGAGCTTTGATTACTATAATAATGGTAGTATAATTTCTAAAAAATTCTGGTTTTAGATATGAAAATAATTCATAACGTGATCATCTGTAAAATCTACTGTGGAAAACTACAAGTATAATTGCCCAATGATGCTAATTTATTTTTTCTTCCCCAAACTTTTCAGGTGATCTAATATAATGAGAAATAATAATCATTAAGGTTTGATCATGCTAATCTAATTTTCTGGATGGCTTATTAACCTTCCAAGGATGTCTTTCCTCTACTCCTTGATCATTAGATCAGGCAATAATTGGAGCAAGAATGAGGAATGTCAATTATATAATGATGTGTGATACAGAGTGGTATCATGGATATTTAGGCTTATGTTTTCAAGTTTGGCTATATTCATGTACACACAAGCACACACGTGCACACACACATGTAAGCACACTTTCTGATTTCTTATAAGAGAGAGATTTAACAAAACATTGTATTTCAAAACATGATCTAAATATTTTTTCCTAAACTGAATCTGGTTCTAGCATATGAGCTTCAGAAAATAAATAGCAAAAAATTCAGAATTTGCATTAAACAGCTTTACACAAAATTCTCCCACCTCTCTCCCTGAAAACCATATTCTATATAGTGCCAGCTTATAAACAAAAAACAAATCACACCTTTGACAACAAAGTGGACTTGCATGAATTTTGGTCTGAAAAAAGGAAAAAAATATAAATGTCATTCAAACTCAGAGGAGTATGATACAACCTCTTCTTGATAGATTAATGGGGTTCATCCAGTGGCTAAATCCATACTTCTTTGTTTTCTGTTTCTACTAATGAGGAACATATTCTGTGTCAACTGCCAGCGCTCCACAAATCCACTCTCCCTTTCCATATAATAAGGCACGTGTACAGGTGCCGAACTCAGATGTCATTTAAGAAAGAACCCGCCCGCAAGACATGCAGCTAGCTGGGATCCCCCAGCTGTCAGTGACTTCAAGATTCATCTTGGCTTTAAAGTCTGGGTGACTAACTTCTTGTGTAGCCACAGGCAAATACTGAGAATGGTGGGGACTCTAGGGTCTGCCATTCCTGCCCAAGATAAGAGTCCTCTAACGGGCAGTATTCAGTCTGGAGATGCACGTAGGGTTGACCTAATTTTTTGCCACATTTATGTCTTGGTTGGAGGTTTTCTCTACCCAATCCTGCATCCCTTCCTCATTACTTTCATTGTTATCAGCTCTGCATCACAGTTTGAGGACTTTTCCAGCCCAATTCTGCTTCCTCTACATTTTATCTTTCACTTCCCCAATAAACCTTCTTCACTCTTAAATCTGTCTCCGTGTCTACTTCCCAGAACACCAAGCTGACATATACAGTAATGGAATCTTATAAGAGTACCTGGGAATCTACTTAGAGACTTCATTTGCCAGCCTATTTTGTGCCTAAATGGCCATATGGCTAAGTTCTTGGCACCAGAATACGACTGACAGTGACACATATAGCTACTGCTTCACTTCCTTAAGAGGAAATTACCTGCCTTCTACTTCAGTTATTTCCCTCTTCCTGAAAGCTGGCACATTGGGTTGGCATTGATCGAGCTTCTAATATGCTGGAATTCCTTGTAGATGGGGTCAGCAAACTGTAGCCTACAGGCAAAAGCTAACCTGTGGCCTATGTATGGTTTGTAAGCTAAGAATGGTTTTTACATTTTAAAAGCATTGTTAAAAATAAATGAAAAGAGGCAGAATATGTGTCAGAAACCATATATGGCCCACCAAACCTAAAATACCATCTGGCTCTTCATGGATAAAGTTTGCCAATCCTGCTCCAGAGGACTATGGATTAACAAGTTAGAAAACACCTGGGTGTCTGAATGATCATCTAGAGCAAAACTATTCCTCTGTCCTGGAGGGATGGACTGTAATGTGAGAGCAAAATAAACTTCTTTATCCTTGGAGCTAGCGTATTATTCTGTCTTGCTGTTATGGCAATAGGCCCTAGCTAACATACACACAAATAAAAAGATTAAGGTGATTTTCCCTTCTTTCCCAAATGTTATACAACACAGTCATTCCTTCATCTAAGCTTTGAGCAGCTTTCTAAAACTAAATTCTTCATTTGTTCATTAACTTTTAGAAACCTAAACCATTTTCATTGCTTGTTACTTGTATGTCATGTTGCACAAATACTGTAAACAGAAAAATATGTAAACTTGAGATTGCACCAGTCATTATAAAGTCTAATTGATTAATTACATTTAATCTAAAGCATATGTTTTAACATTATTTTTAAAACTGGTCTCTACCTTACACAAAAGTATGATGAAGATAGTGATAGAGTTGAGTCTGGGGGAACAAAGATAATTGTATAAATGTCTAAAGAATGATTGCATATTCTAGAGAGTAGTTTATTATAAAAATAGGGCTATTGACTCACATCAATTAGACTATAGTATAAAAAAATCCCTGATAGCTCAGTTGGTAAAGAATCTGCCTGCAATGTGGTAGACCCCGGTTCAATTCCTGGGTCAGGGAAGATCCCCTGGAGAAGGGAAAGGCTACCAACTCCAGTACTCTGGCCTGGAGAATTCCATGGACTATACCATGGGGTCGCAAAGAGTTGGACACAACTGACCGACTTTCACTTTCACTTTTCATAACAAAATCATTTACCATCACATAGGTGTTCTGTAGTTAATTCAGTTGCTTATTCTATCAGATTCTTCACTGTTTGTGCCACCAGGGAAGCCCCATCCTATCAGCTACTTAAGTTAATTCAGGAACTTACATAGCACATATTTCGTGAACATTTCTGTGAGCCCTGTTTTGAGGTAGAGAAAATAAGTTGATTTGGTAGTTTTAGATACCAACAACTGCACAGATTATATACATATCGATTTAAATGACCAGTTTTGCTGCTCCATGGTTTTCTTTTTGGACAGCAATAAAGGCCTGAACTACATAAAATAACCTTTTGCTGAACCCAAAGTATGTGCTCATTTAGGCAATGTTTTATATACTCCAAAGCGTACTTGTTTGCCAATGCCTCTCATTACACATAATTCTTAGAAAAGTATTTGATCAAACAGATGTCATATTTACAAGCAAATTCTTAAAAAAAAAATCTACCTTTTGTAATTTTATTTGTGCTACTTGAATAAAGCTTTTTTTAAAAATTAGGAATGTTGTAAGAACAGTTTTTGTTACAACACACAGTGAAGAATGTAAAAAAGAACTTCTTGTGACAGGTATTTTCAGCTGCAATACTAGGGCCTATGGAAAACATATTTAAATAACTGGAAAGTTAAAGTATTACTCTGTTTTTCTAGCAGCATCTTGGTACACAGCTTACTGGTTTGCCACAAAACTGTAGGAAATGCAGTATCCTTTGTAATTTCATCTTAAAGATTTTTCTGAAAAATTTCTTTGCCAAAACCCTGTCTACTTTAATGCTAAGCCAGGAAATGCAAGGCATGAAACTATATTTTGCTCCTAAGGAGTTTGAGGTTTTGTTTAATTAGCAAATTTCAGCATAAAGAAGCATAAGATGGAAGTCATTTCTTTCCAGTCATATTAGTTCTAATTTAAGAATGATGAAACAGTTGGTCTTGATGACATGCCAATTTATTAAATTCATATACCTGAAACTTAATTTATACACAATTATCTGTGATAAAATATCATGCTTTCCTTTCAAAAGAATCAGTGCATCACAACTCTTAACAAAAAAATGCCATGAGGAAGGGAGATAATACAAAACATTTCAGTGGCAGAAGAGTCCTCGTTATGTGGACTATGAGCATGTTATATGGGGAAAGTATTAAAGCCTTCTATGTGATCTTTAAAACAGTACTTTTTAATGCATAAAAATCGAGGTGAAACATCATAATATTAACCCATTTTACTTGCTTTTGAAGTTGCTCCTTTGTTGGCCATTATAGTTAATTCTGTGATGAATGTCTTCATAAATATACCCTTTCTTCCTTGTGTTGAAAGTGTGTTAGGAGTGGAGTCTTCTTAATCAATGAATTTGAAAATGTTTTATGTTTACTTTTTGCTGTTGTGTCTTTACCCATGGCAGATGTTTCTGTGCAAGCCTAGTGCTCTTTCTTGCTAAGACCCATGTGATTTAGAATTCTTAGAGTAACAGCCGCTAGTCAGAGTTAGCATGCTAAATACAACCACTCTGTCATCTTCCTCCTATGATTTCCTAAAACAACTATCCAAATCCCAATGCTACTAAAAACAAATGAATTTAGTAACATCATTGAAACTTTGCTAACATTTAATCACTTTTTATCATTTTTCTTTAACATTTTTATCATAAAGTTATTGTATTTGTGTTCCTTGTTCTATGTGTGAGGATAAACTTTCTCCTATGTGTGTTTGCTAATTACCATTGCTCAAGAATTCATTTTTATTCAAACTATTTTGCACATTAATTTGGTTTCGACAGACAAATGACCTTCCTCGATAGTCAGTTCTCTAGATCTTTATTACTCCATCTGGTATTTATTTTTGTGCATTTTCCCAAATTGTTATTCCTAAAAAAACACTTTTTATCACTTTGTGTAACATGGTTTATTTTTAACCATAAAATATGTTTTAAATTAAATAAAAACAGAAGACAGCAAAGGATGTCAAAACGCTGAGCAGAATATTGTATTTTATCAGGTGTTTCCTACATTTTGGGACAAGTGTAGCATTTTAGACAGTTTTAACAGAAAAGCTGTTTCAAAATCAAAAAGCTATAGGGAAAAAACAATCCTCTACATAGTGGTTACCATATTTAGTGTTCAGACAGATCATTAGCTCTCAAAAGCAGAGGCAAAAAATGCAACAACAACAACAAAGTCCAATATATTGTTTCTTGAATGCCTTAATTGTATTTTCAACTTCCTAACTTTGTTAACTCTTTATCCATGTCTGAAATGTCTACCTCCATTTGTAAACTTATATGATCTATTTTGACTCAGGTCCAATTCAAGCAGTTAGAGAATTAGATGGCATATTGTAAGTAGAGGGAAGGCTTAGAATAGGAAACTGAATTTCATCTGGGGCTTTTTCTATGCCAGGCTCTGGTCCCAGGAGTTTCACAGTTGTTCTTAACACTACTATCACTAGAACCATTGCTTCCACTGATTTGCTTGCTACTGTTGTTGTTGTTCAGTTGTTCGGGTGTGTCGAATTCTTTGTGACTCCATGGACCCCAGCACGCCAGACTTCCCTGTCCTTCACCATCTCCAGGAGTTTGCTCAAGTTCATGTCCATTGATTTGATGATGCCATCCAACCAGCCCATCCTCTGTCCCCCCCTTCTCCTCCCACCCTCAATCTTTCCCAGCTTCAGGGTCTTTTCCACTGAGTTGGCTCTTTGAATCAGGTGGCCAAAGTATTGGAGCTTCAGCTTCAGCATCAGTCCTTCTAATGAACATTCAGGATTGATTTCCTTTAGGACTGACTGGTCTGATCTCCTTGTAGTCCAAGGGACTCTCAAGAGTCTCCTCCAACACCACAGTTCAAAAGCATGAATTCTCTAGTGCTCAGCCTTCTTTATGGTCCAACTCTCACATTCGTACATGACTACTGGAAAAACCATAGCTTTGACTACATGGATCTTTGTTGGCAACGTGATATCTGCTTTTTAATATGCTGTCTAGGTTTGTCATAGCTTTTCTTCCAAGGAGTAAGCCTCTTTTAATTTCATGGCTGTAGTCACCATACACAGGAATTTCGGGGCCCAAGAAAATAAAGTCTCTCACTGTTTCCATTGTTTCTCCATATATTTGCCATGAGGTAATGGGACTGGGAAATGGCAACCCACTCCAGTGTTCTTGCCTGGAGAATCCCAGGGATGGAGGAGCCTGGTGGGCTGCAGTCTATGGGGTCGCACAGAGTCGGACATGACTGAAGCGACCTAGCAGCAGCAGCAATGGAACTGGATGCCATGATCTTAGGTTTTTGAATGTTGAATTTTAAGCCAGCTTTTTCAATCTCCTCTTTCACCTTCATCAAGAGGCTCTTTAGTTCCTCTTCACTTTCTGCCATTAGGGTGATGTCACCTGCATATCTGAGGTTATTGATAATTTCTCCTCGCAATCTTGATTCCAGCTTGTAACTCATACAGCCCAGAATTTTGCATAATGTTGTCTGGATAGATGTTAAATAAGCAGAGTGACAGTATACAGCCTTGACGTACCCCTTTCCCAATTTTAAACCAGTCTGATCTTCCATGTACAGTTCTAACCATTGCTTCTTGACTTGTATACAGGTTTTCAGGAGACAGGAAAGGTGGTCTGGTATTCCCATCTCTTTAAGAATTTTTCAAAGTTTGTCGTGATCACAAGTTAAAAGTTTAACATAGTGAATGAAGCAGAAGTAAATGCTTTTCTGGAATTCTCTTGATCTTTCTATGGCCCAATGAATGTTGGCAATTTGATATTTAGTTCCTCTGCCTTCTCTAAGTCCAGCTTGTACATCTGTAATTTCTTGGTTCATGTACTGTTGAAGCATAGCTTGAATGATTTTTGAGCATGACCTTGCTATCATGTGAAATGAGCACAATTGTGTGGTAGTTTGAACATTCTTTGGCATTGCCTTTCTTTGAGATTAGAATGAAAATTGACCTTTTCCAGTCCTAAGGCCACTGCTGAGTTTTCCAAATTTGCTGGTGTATTTAGTGTCACACTCTCACAGTATTCTCTTTTAGGATTTTAAATAGATAAGCTGGAATTCCATCACCTCCACTAGCTTAGTAATGCTTCCTAAGGTAGTTATGTACACTTCCTAATTTAATATTCAAAATGACTTTATGGGCTAAGTATTATCATGCTCACTCATACATTTGGAATCAGAGAAGTGCTGCTTAAATGAATACAGCTAATAGTGGTAGAGATGGAATTTCAGGCCCACTGGGATACTGAAGTAAAACTGTTTTCAACTTTCCCTCACAGTCTCTTGTGCCTCTGCTCTGATTGGGAATGCTCATTTTTTTTTTTTTTTTTTTTTTTGTTATTCTACCATTATCTTTTTCTCATCTAAACACCTGTGCTTCCTAGGTGGCTCAGTGGTAAAGAATACTCCTGCCAATGCAGGAGATGAGCGTTTGATCCCTGGATTGGGAAGATCCCCTGGAGAAGAAAGTGGCAACCTACTCCAGTATTCTTGTCTGCAGAATCCCACGGACAGAGGAACCTGGTGGGTTACAGTCCACGGAGTGGCAAAGAGTCGTACATGACTTAGTGATTAAACAACAACAACTAAACACTTGATTATTTACTGTGTGTACAACTTATGTGGCTTTCTCCTCCTTGAGTTAAAGATGTAAGCTTGTTAAATATATCCTCTGTTCCATATTAGAGTATAACTTCCTTGAGAGGAAATATGATATTTATTGTCCAATAGTGCCAATCAAACCTGATTGGCACATTTGCACATAGTGGGTGCTTAACAAATGATTTTTGCTGAGGGTAACTGTTAATGACTTTTGCTGAGGATAATGAAATTGTATGTGAAACAAGACTGAATGTTCTTTATACATACATACATGTATATAAAGATTGGATTCAGAGTAGGACTCTTACTGATAGAGACAAAAAAAACAAAATCACACTATAATTTCTTTGCTTTTATTTTTATCTTCCTACCTCTTGACTGTAATCTTAAATACACTTATATTTGAGTTTTTATTTCTTGTGATATTATTTTGTACTGGGATATATATTGGTTACTTTATTATCATTTTAATTTTCTATTTAAACAGAAATTAAGATTCCACCAAAAGAAAGAATCAATGCTATGCAGTTTATGTGATAGAAAGTACTTAAAAATGTGTGAGTGGGTGTCTAGCACAGGTTGATTTTTTAAAATTAGTTTTACATTAACTTTTAATCTGGAGGGAACTCATTAGATTCCTGCCACTGAATTACAGGCATTTTTTAGTTTTCATGCTTTACCTATTGCTTAAAAAATGCAATTGTAGCTATTCTTAACCTTAATACTGCTTGGTTTTCCTTTAAATATTTTAAACCAAAAACTGGAATAAAAGCCCTTTTAAGATGAACCAGCCTCTGATACAAGTAAAGCTTTAACTTCTTTTCTTGTCTTCTTCTCAGAAATGAAATCTGTATTCAGGATGTAACGCTTCTTCTGAAGTGCTTGGAGAATCAGAGAAAATGGCCCATTTTCATTTTAATGAATCATGCTGGAGAATAAATTTACATGATGTTAATACTGAGACCTGGAAGATGGTACGGTATAATGCTCATAATAAAGGATTTAGGAACCATGACAGTTCTGGGGTATGAATTCTGGTAAGCCACTCATGTGTGACTTTGGATAAGTTACTTGAGCTCCCAGTACCTCAGTCAGCTGAGATGGAGTGGTAAAAAGAGGCATCACTGAAAACCAACTCTGCAAGGCCAGAATGAGATAAACAATGCAACAGGGCTACGCGCTCCTTATGTACCCTAGAATTTTCTGCACATAAAACAGTGCCCCATAGTTAGGCATCACTCACTGTGAGTTCTTTAAATAAAACTGACAGCAGCTGAAAGGCTTTGTTCAGAGAGATGGTGAGGCGTAATCCCATCTCATGCAGCCATAGGCTGAGTAACCTGGGAGAATGCAGACCTCCAAAGAGTACGTTTTGTTCTCTTTCTCTTGACTCTGAAATTGTAAGCAGGTTACAGCTGATAATCATATTCAAGAGGTATATGAAGGGGAAATCCATATCTATTGAGATAGAGAGAAGGAGAACTCATGAAACCAGGAAAAAACACACTGAGAAGGTAATTTCAGGGTTCAGTAAACAAAGTTGGGTCAGAGAAATCTAGGGTGTAAATGTAAGAATCGGATCACAAAGCTCTTAAGAGATGACTTTCATCATCATCTCACAGTATTCACTCGTCATGCAATTAGCACTCCAGCGAGCTCTGCATTTCAAAGCTTTATTCCCAGGGAAAGGATCCATCTCCAAAATACGCTGTGGAGCCATTGGAAATGGCCACTGTGATCTTAGGAGATTTTTTCATCTTTCTGTGTGTCAGTTCCCTCTTTAGGAAAACGAACCCTATCAAATTCCACAGGCCATTGTAAAAAATCAAGGTAGTTAACATATGGCACATTAAATTTTATTATTATTTTTTGGTAAAATTTGTACCTTTGGCCAATATAGATCAACAATGATATTAGAAAATAAAGGTAATTATTTAACAAGTTACTGGTCATAGAATTCATTCATATCTATCCATAACTAACAACATTTAAGTTTTTGGTATATCCAGTTATGTGTTTTGGGATTTTTTTTTTTCTAACACAGTTTTGTCTTGAGTCAAGGTTTATGTATATTTATTTCAAATCATTGATTATGGATGTTACTTACAACATGATTGCTCATGTTATTTCCCCACTGCAATTCTTATCTAGCAGTATCTCCTCTGTAGTATGTATCATCTTGGTAATACTCCAAAAGAGGAAAAGGGATATTAGCTGAGAGATGAGGTGGTATTCATGGGTTATAACTTTGGGTTATAAAAAATGTTCATGGTAATGATCAAACCTTATGATCCATCTTATTATGGTAGGAATTAGACAAATCTCCTTGCAAAGGACAAGCAACCTTAAGTTCACATGTCTTTATTCCTATGGAATATACCTCTCATTGTATTTGGCCTGTAGGCAACCTCTAAAGACATCTGCCTTGAAATATTTTTATTTTGTTAGCATACGTCACTGCAATTTATTACCTAAGTGTTATATATGGCAGAAAAACATATTAAAAAGCAATTTTCTTTAAATATAATATATGTATAATAAAAATTTAGATATCATTTTCTAGGTTGGACTTGGGAAGAAAAAAACTGAAATATACATTTTTTGACATTAAAAAATTCCATCTTATACATAAAACTAAATTCTCAATGTGAGAGCTTGTGGATAGACAATTATACTCTATGCTGGGTAAAATTTCAAGGAAAAAAATATAATTAATTAATCAATGAGGAAGACTTTGCCTGTTCATTGGGAAAAACTATACAGTAATTCATTCACTCATTTCTTAACTTTGGAAGATATTCAATAATGTTCTAAGGTTCTAAGGAAGGCTATGCAATACTCTGTGAGAAAACAGCTTATAATTCTATTCAATAAAATGCAGGATTGTGAAATAGTTAGGTAGAGGAAAGACAATATCCAGGTTAAAAAAAGGAGATAACCTAAGGAATAAACATTGGTCCCAAAGTGCATGGATTCTACCTCACAGCGTCCTGAATCCCAGCACCAGCAGAGTGAAAAATCACCTTAAGAGAAATACTACAGCTGCAGGAATTACCCAAGGGGCTAGAGTTTAGAGACATGGGCTTCTAAGGTGGTGCAGTGGTAAAGAATCTACCTATTAATGCAGGAGACTCAAGAGACCTGATTCAATCCCTGGGTGGAGAAGATCTGGAGGAAGAAATGGCAACCCAATCCAGTATTCTTGCCTGGAAAATTTCATGGACAGAGGAGCATGGCAGGCTACAGTCCATGGGGTCGCATAGAGTCAGACATGACTGAGCACACACGGAGTCTAGAAACAGTCCGTCAAATCTTTGTTTGTTTAATAAACCTAAGGCATAGTGCCAAATTGGTTAAATGTACCATGTCTGTGTTCACTCAAGCATGTTACCACAGTGAAATTAAAGAAGAAACGAAAAGGGAGCTGATCCATTATAACTAGATGCAATGAAAGAGAGCAAAGATTATATTAGAAACCTGCCTATTTTTAATGTGCAGTATGTATGATACTGATAAATAACACTCCTAAGTTCTTTCTATTATCTCTGATAGACTCAAATCCCTGTTTGAAGTCTATTGACTTTTTCAGTTAATACCTTTATTAATAAAACCATATTTTTAATCATTCATTATTTTCCACATAGGATATTTAAGTTATGTGTTTGAATACAAAAATGAAATAGCTTGTTTATTAAACCCTCAATAAATTTATTTATAAAGCAGTAAATGCTGGGAGGCGATGCTAGTACAAATAGTTCCCATTTCTCTCCTTGAGCCAAACATTGATTTAGAAAAGACAAACTCATTCCAGCATAGTTCAAATGCCTGGTTCATTAGGCAATGTCAGTGTTTATGTGTTGGATTTTCCTTTCTGTGGTTCAACAATGAGAAAATCGTTCCTTCTAGAGGTTCTGCCAGACAATACAGGTGTTGGGACTTCAATTCTTTCCATCACTTCCAGGAACTTGCTATCATCTCAAAGCAAATAAGATTTTTTTTTTTTAACATATCCAAGAAGACTAAATTTTTCCCTCAGGTAAGAAGTAACTGAATTTGTGAAGGGAATGGAAGGTAGAAGGGGAAGGGAGAAATGGTAGGCTCACATTTTATTAATACTATTTCCAGTATCTATCTCTCCTCCAGCCATAGCAATATGTGGTTCATGGATTTTTAGCTGGTGGAGTCTCTGCATTTTCCCAGACCACCTCTAGCTAGCCTGGAAAGACACTTCTCTACAAAGAGAGAGGGGTCTTATCCCTCTTGATTGACAGAAACAGTGAGCGACATTTGGGTCAGGCCAAGTTGACCCTGATAACATTACTGGTGGTATCAGAATCAGCTCTTTTGAATGAAACCACAGATACGCAGAATATAATACAAAATTGAATCAATTATCCTGATATTTTCTGAAATATTCATGTACCCATTGCTCTCCAGGCAAACCCAAGTACTCAAGAGTACT
Organism: Muntiacus reevesi; assembly: GCF_963930625.1. Lineage (NCBI taxonomy): Eukaryota > Metazoa > Chordata > Mammalia > Artiodactyla > Cervidae > Muntiacus > Muntiacus reevesi. The sequence continues at coordinate 154,438,707 of NC_089251.1, read as the reverse complement.
CAATGTGTTCCTTACTCATACTTTATGTTTTCCCGCCTTTCAGTCTTTTAACTCATGCTATTGTTTTGCCAAAAACTGGTTTTCTGTCTTCTTCCATCTCTTCTGTCCAAAGGCTATCACACACATTTCAAATACCACCTCCAAAATATTCCTTATGCTTGGCCTTCCATCTATACTTGCCCCGTCTTCTTGAAGTAAGTCTTGTATTGAACTCTGGAGCACTTTGCCCCTAACTTGGGCTTTCAATCATGTTTACCTTGGCTGAAAGATTAATTATGAGTCTGTGGTCTCACAATTCTTAATGAAATCTTGGAAGGTAGGATCTATATCTGATTTATACTTTTTTGCCTTTAACCACTGAAAGTAGGCATTCAGTAGATTTTTGTTTAACAAATACGCATATTAAAAATCAAGACAAAAGTGAGATTTGCAGATTGAATTAGCAAATGGCTCCAATTCTTCCCTGAGTTTAGAGTATCTAGACAAAACTTCTGCTCCCTGGACTCCAGCATAGTCCTTCCTAACCTCCTTTCCTTTTCTTTTTAAATCCCTCTAGGCTTAAGACCTTTCTCCCCACCCCTACCCACCCATTCTTCCTCCAGCTTGGCCTAGTTACTCTGATAGAAGAACTAGGTTAGCAGTCTAGGGACCAACAATCTCAACCTTTTTTGCTCCCAAAGGTGAGGGGGACTGAAAATTGGTCTCTAAGTGGCAAAGAATCCTGCTCTTGAATTTCCTTGAAAACTCCAGAGAGTGTAGGACCTAAGGAAAGAGACTCTCTCCTCTCTTTCTGAGTCTCAGAGTTAGCACTCTGCTTTCAGGTTGAAACCCACAGAGTTTTCTTTGACAATCCCCTTGCCTCTCTCCATATCCAGAGAGCCCTGAACATTTCCTTGACAGTAGCATCTGTGAGCTGGGTCCACCTCTGGGTTCCCACGGCCACCAACCTAGATTGAGCCTGCATGTGCCCACCATGTGCTCTATGCTCCTCTCGGGTCACATGTCACATGGCCCTGCCCAGGCTGCATCTGAGTCCAGCTTATTCTGTTTCCAAGCTGTGTGACTTCATAGAACCTCTCTAAGTTTTTGTTTCCTTATCTGTAAAATGGGGACGATGATGTCTAATCTACTATACTGAGAGAATTAAACAAGAAAAGGAATGTAAATCAGAAGACACATTACTAGAACATGATAAACTTTAAGCTTAAGAACTAGACACACCTGTTCCCCGCATAACCACGTTCCTCTTTCCATTCATTGATTCCCCTCCCGCCCCCACCGCCATCTAAGTTGCCTTCTTTTCTCCTTTGTCTTAACAGAATACTATTCTTCTACTGGTTGACTATCAAACTGTCCTACATAAATCTATTTCTATTGATCTGCCTCTCTTTTCCATAAATAACATTTATCTTTTGTAGCAAACAAATTTGAACTAGTATGTGCTTTCTTTTATTTTTTACGTTGTATTATACAGACTTGACTGTCAGATCTCTGGGCTCTCCCGGTGGCGCTAGTGGTAAAGAACCCAACTGCCAATGCAGAAGACAAAAGACTCACAAGTTTGATCCCCGGGTCAGGAAGACCCCCTGGAGGAGGGCACGGCAACCGACTCCAGTATTCTTGCCTGGAGAAATCCCATGGACAGAGGAGCCTGGAGGGCTGCAGTCCATAGGGTCACAGAGTCAGACACGGCCGAAGTGACTTAGCACACCAGATCTTTAAGGATGGAATCATGTTTATAACTAAGTGTTCGACAAGAGCCGGGCCTAGTGCTAGCACATAAAGAGTAAACACTGAACACTTAACTGGCTCAACAATTGAAGGAAATGCCAAGAGACAAAAATTGGGCATTCTTCAGTGGAGTGACTCTGAAATTTCCCAGAATTGTTTATTACTGTTCTGGCTTGCTAATTTTAAGTGTGACAAAAATGTACTAGCCCATACATAAAGTTCCCTGGCATCATGACATGTCTTTAATCTTCGGTAGTTAAATATCATCACAGCCAAATGCAGTGATAAAATAAAAAGCAATCTATTATCATAATAAGTTGCCAGGAATACAATCAGTCAAAATGGCAGCTCTCTGACACTTTGCCATCCCCAGACTCTCTCTCCACAATGTGTGACATAAGCTAATTTACATGTTTTCTGTATAAAAAAGAACCAAGGAAGTCCGATAACTGATGTAGAAATGCCAGGAATAGCTTACAAATGGTAACATCAAATTTTCCCATTGTATCCAGGAGGCAACTCAGACGCAAGCATTTGTATGTGAATTTATTACAGTGTTAATCAATTCTGAAAATACCTATCTCCAGTAGTTGAACAGCCAAACTAGTGTAAGAAATTGAACAGAGCAGGTATGATGGCCCAGGAGTCTCATTAGTTATACAAGGATTTCTTATAGGCTAAGAAAGATTTCATTGCTCTGACAAGAAGTTATTCATCCACATTTTAAAACTGGCAAGACATTACCAATTTCATGGTTCTATTCCTGTCACTAAGCATGCCATGCACTCTAATGCTCTGTTAATGTGTTGGAAATATTACACGTGGGAGACGGTGAACACAGCAAGAAAGCAGCATCTGTCTCACACACTCAAGCTGTGTGTTCTTTCGCCTCCAATCTTTGGACGTTATTGTCAACTCCCAGCTCCCAAGACTCCTCCTCCAAGGAATATCACACCTGCTGCAAAGCTTAGGGATTCTCTGCAACCAGCTTGTGGCAGTACTTGTGGTTGGTTCCCACATGTGTAGCTGTTTAATGCTTTGATGGTTGTTTAATGGTTCCTCTCAAACACCTATTCCTGAATGACAGTCATAAATCCCAGCCTAAGCAAAAGTCGTACAGTAGCAGAAATGTCAGGGAAACCACAGAGATGATCAGGAAGAGGAGTAGCTACTGAGCAGATACTCCCAACACCCTCCTCTCCTTGACCTACCCGCCAGCTTTGCACCCCCAAGTCACCTGCTAAATTCGTAATTGCATGGAAGAAAGAAAAGGACAGAGTATTAGCTAGTACTCTAAATGACAGAAAAAAAAAAATTTACTTGCTTTGCTTGTCTGCATTCTAGTAAGAAGCTTATTTATGCATTTAAAATTAAACCCTTATTTTAATAGCCAAACACAAAGAGCAAACACTCAGAAAGTGGACAGTCTGTAAGATTTGCTGGGAGAGAGTTTTCCACGCTATAGTTGGCATTATGGTTTTATTATGTCACTTTATGAGCAATAAGATTAGATTTTTTTTCCATTGCAACTTTTCTGAAGGAAAATATTAATTTGGAGTTTATTATCACAGTACTGAATTTCAATGTAATTCTCCAACTCATTAAAAACCAAGAAATGTTATGTACACTTCATTCCAAAGTATCAAAACCCTGGGGGAAAAACGGGAAAATTCCTAAAGTCCAGTGACATCCTGAGATCCTGCTCTCTTGCCAGTAAGTGTGTGTTACTACCTTTTCAGAATAATTTTTTTTTTTTTTTATGAAAGTGTAACTACTTTCTCTTAAAAGTTAGTCATAAAAACATGTGGCTTGCTTTCTTCACCAGAAACTTAAAGATATAAAGTCCAGGTACTTGCCCTGGATTTGAACCTTCAATTTTCAGCTCTTTTCCTCTTCAGTCAACTCAGTTCAGTTGCTCAGTCATGTTTGGCTCTTTGCGACCCCATGGACTGCAGCATGCCAGGCTTCCCTGTCCATCACCAGCTCCTGGAGCTTGCTCAAACTCATGTCCATTGAGTCAGTGATGCCATCCAACCACCTCGTCCTCTGTTGTCCCCTTCTTCCCCTTCCTTCAATCTTTCCCAGCATCAGGGTTTTTTCTAATGAGTCAGTTCTTCACATCAGGTGTCCAAAGTACTGGCACTTCAGCTTTCAGCATCAGTCCTTCCAATGAATATTCAGGACTGATTTCCTTTAGGATGGACTGGTTTGATCTTCTTGCAGTCCAAGGGACTCTCAAGAGTTTTCTCCAAGTCCACAGTTCAAAAGCATCAATTCTTCAGCACTCAGACTTCTTTATGGTCCAACTCCCATATCCATACATGACTATTGGAAAAACCATAGCTTTGATAAGATGGACCTTTGTCAGCAGAGTAATGTTTCTGCTTTTTAATATGCTGTCTAGGTTTGTCATAGCTTTTGTTCCAAGAAGCAAGTGTCTTTTAATTTCATGACTACAGTCACCATCTGCAGTGATTTGGGAGATTTTTCTCTTTCTAGAGCTCAGGTACAAGACATGACATTCCTGGATGGTGGGCTAGACATTTATTGGTAATGACAAGTCCTGTTGTATTCTGGGTGGTGCTTGCTCCTACTTCTGATTGAATTAGTGTAAACAAAGTGGAATCAAGGTTAAGCTTGACTTTGCTACTCAGGAATTCTCTTCAATATTCTCCTTCATTTATTTTCAACTATGCAGCATTCTGTATATTTATTTTCAAATATATAAGGTTCTTGTATATTATCATGTGGTAATTTACATTTACCAAATGTGTGGTATCTAAAGATAGTTGATAGATTATCTAGAATTTTAAGGAGAATTTTGAGACTATATTAATGGTCAAGAAAAGAATGTTCCATATTTTTAAAAAGTCTTCAAAGTTCTGAAAGACCAACATTTTTTATCATTGATTGGGTCTGACTGGGAAAGTGGTTTGTGGGACTTTGTCACAGCAGCAATAGGAAACCAGTACAAACCCTAAAATAAAGGATTTACTTCAGAAATCACCTCTTGATATTTTCTCCAGCTTCCCCTTTCTTGAGCAGATGCGCATCACTGCTATTTGTTGCGCTGTTCCTCCTTGTCCACTTTGTCCATAGACCAAGTCACTTCAAAGGCCCGAGCTCTCCATGTCCATGTCTATTCTCACAAAGGCTTCAATTACTGGGAAGAAATAGATGCTAACAAAGGGAGTAATAGGTGTAAGATACAGTAGGTGGTAAGAAAAACAAATCAAGACAAGGGGATGGAGAGTGATATTTTAGTGCTATTTATTTTGGAAGGAGCATTTGACCTAGTTTAATAACTTTGCTCTATAATAAGTCTCAAATCTGTTTCTATATTATCAATTCCCTGTCTATAAAGAAGTACTCATTTGGTACTCCCAAGTAGACTCTGGTTTGTTCCCATACAAGATCTCATTTCTCTTCAGTTCTAGGTGTTCCTCATCTCTAAGAAGTGGCCATCATTGAATATGCAGAAAATAGTATAAGAAATTATTTGGATATAACTTCCAATCTGAATTCTAATACCTCAATCATAAGAGCACAGAAAAACACTTCTATTCTCTTTAACAGCAGTGGCTAGATGAGATTCAGGTAAGAACTTGTGCCAGAAATCTCTAAGTAAACTTGACCATCTGATGACATGTAGACCAAAGTCCAATTAGACCTCATTGGTCAGTTTGAGGCAGGGGAGAGATGGCCTCCAGGTTAGACATTTACAACTGGCCTCCTATTTGCATTTCATGGGGCAGGAAGAAATGGACTTCAAGCTGGATACTTACAACCAGCCTCCAGTTAGCATCTGCGGAGAGAAGAGATAGGTGATCTCCAGTTAAGGCATTTATCATCAGCCTCCTGTTTGCCCTCCAAATGGAAGTAACAACAGAAACAGGATAAACAGCTTATCTTTGTCTCTTGTAAACACTTTAAGGTAATAGTCATGGCCAGGACAAAGAAGGCCAAAACCCCGTTTGAGTAAAAGGCTTAAAGGATTTCCACTCCACCCCTCCCCGCTCTTTTTGAAACAAGGAAGATACTACACATGCCCAGAAGGGCTTCTTGGAGGTCAAAAGTCAGGGGGATGACTCCAGGCCATAATGAGTCTTGCTCCTCCCAGAAGCCTTAACTTTGAGATCCATCTTGGCTGAGGGGTGCGTGTGCACCCAGGGGAGGGTCCTGGGGTAGGGCAAGTGTGGAAAAAGAATCCATCTTGGCTAAAGGTAAAAACAAAGACCAGGAAGAACTAATCTATATAAGTGATCTAAACTGCCTCTTTACAGCTCTCCTCCTCCCTAGGAGGGATGCCCTCACACTTCACTCTGGGTGCGCATGTCTGCCTTGCTTCTGTCTTCTAATCAAACTGTTTCTCTGTATGTTCTCCCACTTGTTGGTGTGCTGTGTCTCTAGTAATAAACTTCATGCCGCATTTACAGTTTTTGCCTCTGTAATAAACGCATTTTTCACAGGGGGCAAAGATCCAGGGGAAAAAATTCTAACCTTAAGTCCTTACTGTCCTGGAAGCTAGGATTCCTGGTTTTCCTCCAGGCTGCCCAGGTTCAATTCTCAGGCAAGGAATTAAGATTTTGGTTCATGAAGACTCCTCACCGCTGCCTCACCAAGATCAGTTTCTAGAACTGCAGTAATTTTAAAGTTTAAAGTCTTTCAGATTACATAAAACCCTGAGAATTCTAAGTTAGGAGGAATAAACAAGAATAAAAAGAGTAACGATAGAATAAAAAGGAATAAGGGAGAGAAAAGTATATGATAAAGAAGGGGTAGAAAGTTCTAGATTTTCATATATCTTGGGACTGGTCTTAGGGACTCAAGTATTAAGTCTAAGATTAGGTTTTTGATGTGTTTTGTGTGGATTGTTTTTAGATTCATGGTTTTAGACTCATGGTAGGAGGTCATGGTAACTCTCTACAAGGCATGTTTAAGTGTCTTGAACTTTGATCTTCCAAGGGGTTATTTTTGAATGTACTTATTATTAATTTGGCTTGAATGAAGCTTATCCACTTTATTTACATAATCTTTTGAAAAGGAGGAATGTTGATAAAACTATTTTGGTTGTGGTTGAGGTCTCTGAAGTCTGCTTAAACTGAAAGGATCGGGCAGAGCTGGGGCTCAGACAGAGACCAGGTTTCCTGTTACATGACTTTCATTACACTGCCTTTCAGATCACTTGCATTCTGAGTTTAATGTCTGATACAGCCTCTCCATCCACCTGTGTTCCATTTAATGTAAAATGAGGCTAAGTTCCAAAGACCCTGATCCAAACATGTATCTACTGGTGTTTGAACATCTACTATTTGAAACACACTTCTACTACACAGCCAAGGGGCAAACATTCTCAGTGTGTGTGTGGTGATATGCATGAATCAGTTCTTATCTTGACTCTAAGCTATTTGTGGCTGATGAGGATGCTACTCTGGTAGAAAGAAGAAACCATTTTCAACGTGAAAAGAGAAGTCTCCTCTTAAATCAGTACATATTTGACTATAGATCACATTCTAAAATTTAGCCAGATTTTATTTATACTCAGGTGAAGCCCTTTAAGTGTATCCTGAGATTTTAATATGTAATTAAGAAAGCATCATTTGGAAATATCATTCCTCCCCTCTAGTAAGTGTTAAATTCATCCTTAAGAATTATTATACTTTCTATTTCTGTCTTGATTTGCAAAGGGCACAGTAATCAATAATAACTGTAAAATAATGTGGAACAATTAGTTTTTCTTGCATGCTCATAATTTGTGTTGACATCAGTTGGCATTATTTAATGCATATACTGGAGAGGGGGAAATTAACCTGCCAATAATCAAGTTTCATGTTCACTGCTATTAATAGCATTTTTGCTTTAAACAAATAATTTCTGAAAATTTGTATTCTAGCATTCAGCTAGCAACAGAATGGATGCATTTTCTTCTAGAACCCATGTTTCTCTGAGTTTTACCAGATTAACTGCTTATGCCTATTTCAAAACAGTCTCTGCTACCCTTTATATTCCTAGAAGTTCATGGTAAATTCACTGGAGTTAAGATAGAGTTTAAACATTCATTCAAGCACAATATTTGATCACAAAAGCTGAATTTGTACATCAGGTTGAACTTTCCTCAAAGATACATGGTTCTGTACAATCACTGATGGTGTGCCATGTTCAATTGTTTTTCTCATCATTCCTTTCTTGCCTTTATTATGTCCTGAATAGGTTTGCTATTGTTTTTTTACTTACCCTTCATCTAATTTTTTCCCCATGTGATTCTGAGTCATTCACAGACAGCTTTTCTTTCTCTAGAGGCAGGAGAGTCCTCTCAAACTTTTCCCTTCAGATTCTATTAACATACAGGTGGGAGTTCAGAGGGTAACTTTGATAAGAGTATATAGCTGAAGCCATTAAGAGCATCTTCCTTTGAGGCTCAGTGCCTGGCCTGATGATATTTTACAACTAAAATTCTAGAGATCAGCAGAGTTGATTATATATACTTTATTATTTTGGCTCTGAACTTGATGATTATTTTGCTACTGAGCAAAAACCCTCAATGATCAACTATAAACTTTAATTATATTTAGGAGGAATATTAATTAAACAGGAATATAATTCAATTTCTTTCAGCACCATATTTATTGGAGATGGTGAAAATTTTTGAAAATATAAATAAAGGAAGTAAAAACTGATTCCAATGAAGGGCAGAAATGGATGGAAATATATGCTTCCAGCAAGATAGAGGCTTTTTTCTACATGCTCCCATGTATCATTTTATGTATATGGCATGGTAGTAAGGCCTTAAGGAAGTTTTGAAATAGAAACATCATGGAGTTCTGTGTGAGAAATATATGTTCATTGTTCTTGCTTTGAAAATAAATTCTAAATGTGTGTTTTTTACTGACAAATATAGTCACACACTTATTCTAATTTTATTTGCAAGAGTGTTTATGGCAATATTAAAATCATAAAGTTATGTGGCAGCCCAGCAAAGCTGACACTTTTCCTTCAGCAAAAGAAACACAGAAAACAATTATTTAAAATGAAAATAAAGATAAGATACAACAATAACAACACAAATCCTCATAATACAGAGAATCTTATCACTAACTTACTTTAGAGGCAGAGATCAAAATACATATTAATACTGGGGATTAGCTAATGGCAAAGTCAGATATTATCAGAGTATTCAATTTAGGACTTCTAATTCAAGTATAGTGCTTCCTGTACTCTGGGAATAAAAGTCTTCAGTAACTTACTTTAAACATAAAATAAATAAATAATCAACTGCCAAAATCTTTAGAAACCACAACCAACAAATGAAATGTATGTAAGATAAATATGCTTCACAGTTTTTGACATAATTCATAATTTGAGGTTAAGGTATATTCAAAGTTCGTATGACTAACTTGAAAAGCTGCTGTGGGCATTTGTTAGGGCTTAATCTACTGTTCCTACCCTGTAAACTGTGAAGAGGTTTTCATAATGAGGAGAAGGGGTATTAAGGGATTTGGAGACACTGCTCCATAGAACACAGAAAATGGAATCTGGATGGGCATTCTACTGCTCTGAAAGAGGAGGCAGTTGGTATTAGTTAACTTTCTCCTCTGCTCACGCTGTGACTTGGTCATCCATTAACAATGAAATAAATGGAATATTAATTGGGTCTTATTCATTCCAAAGGACAGTTGGGACTTTTTACCTGAAGAGATTTCAACTGAATTTAAAAATTTTATAGACATAAATGTAGATGAAGCATTAATATAAAACAACAGAAATGTGACTCTATTTATTAGACAGGTTAATTTTTTTTAATGGTTTAAGAACAATTCTATGAGCTTATTTCTTAGGCCATTTAGAAATTAGATACTCATTCTGCATATAATAAAATATTCCATGCATGAATGATTTCTTTCAAATTAATCCTCTATACCTATTAACTTAATTTCAGTTTATCAATGCACTCATTATTTAAAAATTATAAAAAGAAAAATATATTTTAAAATGTGGGTGTATCTTCAAATTTGAGTTTCTTAAGTGTTCTAAAATACACATGTATATTTTGCATTGATTTTTAGTAATATTATTTCTTCATATTACTATATACAAATATAGTATTTAACAAAGAGTTTTCGGGTTTGTGTATACACCCAGTTTTGCAGCTTCCTTAACTGTTTATTACAAGAGCATGCACCACACTGTGCGCAGCAGGCTTTGCAAAGGACTGCAAGCAAAGCCATCCCACCGTGGAATTCTGTGAATTTAGTTCTAAGTCCAACTTATTCATTTCCTAATTCACGTATCATATCATCTTATCTACTCAGCCAAAGCCTATGAAGAGCATATATTCTTTAATGTAGACCCTCCCAGGTTATGCTAACAGAAATACATTGTTAGCTTGGATAGGAATCACCTGTCAATTTAGACAATAATTCACTCAAACATTTCAAATAGATTTTAAGATACAACAGATACCTTCAACTGACCTACCATACACTCTTCTCTCAGAGAAATAAGCATTTGACTGCTCTAACCAAAATGGAATAAATCTTCATTGCAATTTTAAATACTGTCTTTTGTCCTTGTGGAGGAGCAGGAGTAACTGCAATTGCAGGGCATCATGTCTTAACTGCACTGCACTGTACGTTCTTTGACCTCCATTGTTAATATCTCTTAAGGTCCTCATGTTTTTGCTTTTAATCAGATTATGCAAGTACACCACCGCCAAAAAAAAAAAAAAAACCCTTCACATTTAGAGCTCATGTTAGCCTAAAAATTGTCTAAATGAAGTGAAGAAAGTGCAAGGCTAGGATTCTAGGTCCATTACATATACTATCACATTTAGACTTCACCAATGTGGTAGTAATAGTCTCCATTTAAATAGCAGCTTAGAGGAAAGGGAAGATAAAGAAAAGAAAGGTTGTAAGCATTAGGCAAATGACAACTACAATTGACTCAATTAACCAAATACAGATATACAATGCATATAGTTCTGTGCTTGCTATTTAGTACCATATATCATCATTTGTTAATGCTTTAAGATAGGAAATGGTCCCCACAAATAATAATCTCTAACTTGATTTTAACAGCATTAGCAGAGTAAGTAAGACAAAACACTAATCTACAATCTGAAAGTGACTTTCTACTCAGGGAGTAGTGTCAAATGCAAAGTAATACCCCACTGAGTAAAACCACTCTCAATCTAGATCTTATTTGAATGGAACCCTGATCTCCCTGTATAGAAAAAAAATATGTTTCTCTATTTTATGTTAATTTTTGAACTGCTCGGTCAATATAATATCAGTATTTTCAAAGTATTTAATTTGCCCGTCATTTAGAATTAAAACAATTGACTACAAACAATTCTCATCATTATCTGATAAGTCAATTGTCAAGTGAGACTAGGCAAAGTGCTAAGAAAACACATTTTTAAGAAAATGCTTTGGGTTTCCCTGTAGATAATTACTGATTATATTGGAGAATTTTTAAGCATAAAGTAGCGCCACAGTTCTACCATGTTATCCAGTTTTGATTACAGCAGGGAAGTTGAGTGAGAAAAGGCAGGGAGAGTCTGTTGCTCTACCCTCAACTGTATGATAAAAGTGAAATTTGAAAAATAAAGACAAATTAGCTAAGTTGACAGTGCCATAAAATTTCAAATTCTGAAGGTTTTTTTCTTCTGCATAAATGGCAACCCTATGAAAAGCAGCAGAATAGAATTCTCTAAAAGCATGCCTTCTGTCAACAGATCATCATAATTCACTGTATATAACTAAGGGAATGATAGAAAATCTGTTTAGAGCAAGTACTGAGAAAACTTTGGTAAAATATTACTTAGATATTGAAAATAAATTAATTTGAATTTTTCAGAGTATTTCAGTTATAGAAACCAGGTATGAAATTGAGTTTATGAGTTGGTTTTTAAAAACAGAGGTATTATATTTTTGAAATTCCCAATAATGTCAAGATTTTAAAACTACATTACCTTGCATTTAATATTCTTAAAAGATAGTAAGTAAGAGCTACAGGGCTTATACACTGGAAGAAAGAAAGTGAAGTCACTCAGTTGTGTCCGACTCTTTGCGACCTCATGGACTGTAACCCACCACACTCCTCCGTCCATGGGATTTTCCAGGCAAGAGTACTGGAGTGGGTTGCCATTTCCTTCTCCAGAGGATCTTCCCAACCCAAGGATCGAACCTGGGTCTCCCGCATTGTAGGCAGATGCTTTACCATCTAAGCCACCAAACTGAGCAAAAATCAATACAGGCCTCCTACTTTATTTTTCCTTTCCTTCTTTCATTATTTTTCTCCCCAGTTGTTTCTATAAAGCAAACAAATGCTATTTTTTTCCCTCTCACTAGAGATGAGAATGGAAAGCCTTGAGTAATGTTCATAGTTATATTACATTTTTCAGGAGTCAACAACTGCTTTATTTGTTTGTTTTTTTAGGATCAGAGTGTCATTCCTTGAAGATAAGTCCATGAATTCTCTGGGAAGCCTAGCACATTAAGAATACAGCTTTCAGATCTTTTTTTTTTAATTCTAACCAGATGTGTTTGTATGTATATCTCATTTCTGTTGTGCTTCAAGCTTTCTTGGATTGGTTGCGCTCTATTTCTCTAAACCCTTGAACTCAGACCAAAACGAGTTTTCTTATTCACAACTGTGTAGGCATAACTTAAATTGTCCTGATTATCTGATAGTTCCAGATGGCTCATATACAGAGCCCCACATCTTAGAGAGATTGGCTTCCGTTTTTTAACAACTATATCAAATTAATTACTGGCAGCTTCAAAGGCTGTTTAAGGGAAAACGAGTTTTCCACCCAATTTTCTCAGTTTGGCATGTAGAACTGCATCATATGCCTCAGACTTTGCTGCTACCCAACATATTTGGGTACTAAAAGCACACAGACATGTATGTTCATTTCAAGATTTATTTCCCCCAATTTCTTTAGGAAGAACTAAAACCACTGGCTCCTTCTACATCTAAGGAATCTATGGCACAAAAGTATTTAGTGACATAGATTTCTCCAGATCACACTGGCAATACAAATCAGGCTTGGATAAGAAGCTAGTGTCTTATCTCTATGCCTCTGCATTTCCACATTGAGTGATAACAATTTTATCACTTTTTCCCACCTTCAGAATGACAATATATTTTGTTTCAATAGTACTTCTGAATATGCATAATTGATTAATGCAAAATATTTAGACAGCTTTAGCTTTTCCAAACTGTTTTACCTATAAGGTATAACTCAAGTATATTACAAATATATATACTACCCTATATCATGGCCAGAAGCTATTGACATATACTCACAGGGGGAAAAATGTTATCCTAATAATGAACTATGAGCTTGTTTGTACTTTTATTGTCAAAGTTGGTAACTGCCTTCAAATAGTCAAAAAATAAATTTTACATTCAATAAACCTCTCCATATTTTATACCAAGGAACCAGCCTTACTCAATTTAATTCAAATCTAATTCAATTAAACAAACATAGAGAGAGTGCCTAGCAGACTGGTTTTGCTTAAAATATATGTTGTACACATTTCAAGATAAATTCTTGATTGACTTAAGAGGCTAAAAATCTGATCTTGTGAGTGATGCTGCGTCAGAATAGTGGCCCACTGGAAACCTTTGTCCAGAAAGACCTGACTCATCCCTGGGTTTCCAGTAAAGTCTGACTCCAGACATCTTCCAACAATCCTTAGTTGTACCACTTTGACTGTTGGGCAAAAAAACAAGAATGTTTTTTCTGCAGTTTATAATATTTGAAGTATTTGTCAGCTATCTTAAATTTATATTTTGTTATGTTTTCGTTCCTCCTCTAAATAAATATTCATTTTTGTACCTAATTTTATAACTTTTTATTAAACTGTGACCTCAAAATTTTATTGGCTTGGATATTGCTTTAGGTACTATTCTTTTACAAAAAAAAAAATAAAACTAGAAACAGGGAAATCATGGAGAGCTGGTAAATGAATGAGCTAGGATACGGACTCCTGTGTTCTAAATGCAAATGCTCCTGTGATAAGTCACTTGACTATACTGTGTCCTGGGCAGTACCTCAGGCTGTAACAAATGTCTGGGGATAGAGATGATGTCTTCTCACTTAGGAATCTAACCCCACATGGAGAAAGCACTCTCTCCTACCTAAGCATTAATCAATCTAAAGAAAATATAGGAAGAGGGAACGCAGGCCCATGAAAACAAGTATTAAGTCAATCATATGCCAAGCACATGCTCCAAAATTCCAAAGTTCTCTGAATTAGCTTCTCCATCAATAAAATGAGATAATGATTATACTTATACTAAATTGTTGGAGGAATAAATGAGATTCTGCAAATGAATCAGAGAGAACAGTACCTGGTGCATACAAAGACTCAATAAATGTAATTTAATTTAGCTTTAGGGCAGCTAATCTAAAAAAAAAATTAGAAGGTTTAGAATGTTAAGTAACACTAACATGTCAGGGAGATGTGTTTGAAACAGCACACATGAAATGTCAAACTCATGTAGCAGGAGATGATTATCACATAAAAAATAAAAAGACAATGAAAGCCTCCATATGCTTATTGAAAAGATGACATTAAAGCAAAATTTTAAAGCGATGAGGGAGAGAAAGCCATGGGGGTATCTGGGTGCACAGCATTCTTGGCTCCATTTGGGTTGCAGGAAAGCTAGCATAGCAGGAACGGAGGGAAGGCAAGAAAAAAATGGAGAATGAAGTTGAGGTCAGGGCACATTCTGTGGGATCTTAGATGCCACCATGGTGAGGACTTTGACATTTATTGTGAATGAGATGGAATGCCACTAAATGGTTTTTAATAGAAGAATACACAATCTGTGAGCTGGTCAAACAAGACCTCATTCCTGCACTAACCCTAGCAGAATGGCTCAGTAAGAGCCCAAAGGCATGGTTAGACATTCTCCCATCTCCTGTCCCACCTACACTTGGATCATGGTCAGGATATAAACCTTTTGGTTTTGGATTCACCTTCAAGACATGTGTCATCGTGTGTTGTCTTTAGAATGATTGGTCTTTGTCTTATTTCCATTTTGGAACTGCACAATCTTCTTCCAGTTCCCTGAAGAGTCAGATCTAACCTTTGTTCTTTGTCTAGTTCTTTTGCCAATTACATATTAACAAAACCCCAGTTGTGACCCAGTATCTAATTCTTAACAGTATAGAAGCTTAATTAGGGAGGTAATCTTGCTTTCAACTCTGCAAGTAAAACACCTAGCAGAGTGCTATATGAATCATCAATTACTGTGTGTACTGTCAGGCAGTCAGTCTGTTAGCATTTAGAGTTGGGTTCCAGGGTTCTCTTGGTGAGAATCAAAGCAAGGGTGCTGTCATTAGCAGATGGGGAAGGAAAATGAGAAACTATATTTCATATGCAGAGCTGCTATAGCTTTGAGGTGAGAGCATGCTTGGTATATTTGAGGAAAGAGCTGAGGAAAAAAGGAGAGTGGTAGGAGATAAAATCAGAGATGTAGCAGAGGTTAGCTCATTATGCTGCTGTGAAGTTCATTATAAGACCTGTGGCTTTTACTCTGGGTGAGATAGAAAATGGAAAGCCATGGGGACTTTCGAGTAGAGGAGTGACACATTCTGACTTCTATTTATAAAGGATCATTCTGGCTGCTCTATTAGAAAGAGACTGGAGGAAAGCAGCTGCCAAAGCAGAGAGAAGCAGTAAGAGACTGATAATCAGAGGGAGAGAGAATATGAATCCCGGAGAATGATGGTGGCTTGGGTAAGGCTGGCAGCAGTAGGCGTTCAGGAGAAGTATGCTGGATGTGTTTTGTAGGTAGCTTCTGACAAGATTTTCTGATGGATAAGATATAGGGTTTGAGAGAAAAGAAGCTAAAGGTTTTTGGCAAACCTCCAAAGTTTTTGGTATGACAACTGGAGAACGCTTTTAAACAGAAATGAGGAGAAAAGGGTGAGCCAAATTTGGGGTGATAATCAGAATTTCCAGTTAAGTTAGTTTTCTTTGCGTGAACACATAATCTACCTATACAAGAGATTTTACTTTAATGTCTGAAGATGTAGGTCAAATATTTATAACCCTTCAAACTCATTATATTATGTACTTTATCTTAGTCTTCTAACTCCCATACTGCAATGTATAAAACCATTAAAATAGTAATAAAAAAGCCAGAAAGTGGTGATTGGCAAACATTTTAATGCAAAACCCCGACAATTTAAAAGCTCTTCTGTTTATATTGTATTCATCTTGGATAGTTTAACAGGATGAATTAAAGAAAACATAAATTATTCAACTGTAAATGATTTAAAAGCAAACAGCACATTCATTTCTTCATTTTTTTCTTAGAGTCTTTCATTAAAATTCAGTCATTCTGCAATTAATTGTCACAGTTTTCTGGCCAATACATTCATTTCCTATCAAATTCAAAGAAAATTATTTGAATTTAAAAAAGTATTACTCTACATGTAATTTATTGAACATTTCAAGTCTTGACAGTTTAATTCTGTATCTGTGTTATGAAAGGCAGTTCTTTTATTTTTACCTGTCTTATTTCTTTAAGTTAGTTATAGGTGAACTTGTAACCCTGATGGTTATCTCAACTCAAAACAAGAAAATATATATGAATATTGTGAAGAGATTTGACCTGTGAACTTTTCATTGATTGAAAAAGCTGCTTTTGGATTTTTATGACACAAATTATTATCAGAATTCTTTAAGTATTCATAGGAAGTCTAATTGATGTAATGCTGAACAGCACACTCTTTTCAAAATGACACAAAATTTGTTAAATCAAATTATTTTAATGTTCATAAGATATATTGATTTCATATTATTTCATAAAAGGTTACTGAAATGAACATAAAGTTTAATATTGTTTTTGCATGCTTCCTTCCCTGAAGTAATATATTATTCTACAATAAATAAAACATTTACTGAAAATGTCTATCAAGTAGTGAACCTGTACTTTAGGTAATTATTTTCCAAATACTACAGGTAAAAGTAGTAACAGCTACTATTTTGTGGATATTTTCTATGTGGCAGGCCCTCGGCAATAAATTTTCTATGCATTATCTAACCTAGCCCTCATCATCACCCTGCAAAGAAGGTACCATCATGACTTCTATTAATGTTTGGTGAGCACAAACACAGTGGCTAAGAACTGCTAGGCGTTTGGTCCAACATCCCACAATGGCAAGTGGCAGGTAACAGTTTAACTAGGGAATATAACCCCATAACTGGAATACTAAAAGCCAGTGACATGATTCTTTAACTCAGTTGTCGTTTCTGAATTTGCAATGCTGAGGTACTATTTGTAACCTGCCATCAGTGTGATGCAGTACAACTAACTATAAAACATGTATCTTCAGATATGTAGAAAATAAAAGATAAAGGAGAATATAATTTATTATGTAATTAATCCAAGGGCTTTAGCCAGGACTTCTCATGTCTTTTGAGCAGACAGGACTTATATCCCAATTTTGGGGAATGCTTTAGAGAATGAATCTTGAGTCAGGAAGATGTCACTATTGGGGACTCTAAAACACTATTCTTGCCAAAAGAAATTATAAAAAGAGAAAAAGATGTTTGAACAGAAAGATATTAATGCATATGGATATTTTTAACACTATATATGTATATCCTGGGTGAGACAATCCTATTTCTAAGAAACGAAACTAAGATAAGCATAACACTTAAACCACATGAAGGAAAGTTAAAGTGATTTAGATATAGTAAAAAAAAAAAAAAACTGCCTGCAATGCGGGAGACCTAGGTTCAATCCCTGGGTTGGGAAAATCCCCTGAAGAAGCGAAAGGCTACCCATTCTAGTATTCTGGGCTAGAGAATTCCAGGGACTGTATAGTCCATAGGGTCACAAAGAGTTGGACGTGACTGAGTGACTTTCACTTTCACTTTCACAAAAAACCCCCTAGTATTCAAAATGTTCAAGTAAAGGGATTATATAGGTAAGAAAGCAATGCTAGACATTCATAAAAATGATTTTGAGAAGCATATTTATTGATAAATAAATAACTGACAAATAATGATGACCTGTTACTAGGAGAACACAAACTACAGAAAAAGAAGTAAACTGCTCCCCTTTGAGGGGTTAAAAAAGTATCTCAATATATCTGGGGTTATCTTTGGTAATGCAGGTAAAAGTATTTTATTCCTGTGTATTTTTTCTCATTACTTTATATAATTATCAGTAAACTTGTTGATAAAACCAAAAAGTTATTTTAAGAAATCCACTGTTTATTCCTTTCCTAAAGTGTTGCCACTACTTAGCTTATTTTCAAAAGAGGTCCATGATTTACTAAATGTTTCTGTGAATTATTTTACTTAATGAAGAATGAATTTTACTCTTTTTAAAATGATATTTTTAATCTAAACTTGAGAATATGAATTTCATTCAATTCAAAATAATAAACTTTAAGTATTCTCTGTCTGCATGACATTCTTTCAGTACTTTGGGAAATGCCAGGATGAAGAATCTATGGTCCCATGGACTGCAGCCTGTGAGGCCTCCCCGTCCATCACCAACTCCCAGAGTTTACTCAAACTCATGTCCATTGAGTTGGTGATGCCATCCAACTATCTCATCCTCTGTTGTCCCCTTCTCTTCCTGCCTTCAATCTTCCCTGGCATCAGGGTCTTTTCAAATGAGTCAGTTCTTCGAATCAGGTGGCCAAAGTATTGGAGTTTCAGCTTCAGCATCAGTCCTTCCAATGAATATTCAGGATTGATTTCCTTTAGGATGGACTGGTTTGATATCCTTGCTCTCCAAGGGATTCTCAAGAGTCTTCTCCAACACCACAGTTCAAAAGCATTAATTCCTCAGTACTCAGCTTTCTTTATAGTCCAACTCTCACATCCATACATGACTACTGGAAAAACCATAGTTTTGACTAAATGAACCTTTGTTGGCAAAGTAATGTCTCTGCTTTTTAATAAGTTGTCTAAGTTGGTCATAACTTTTCTTCCAAGCAACAAGCATCTTTTGGCTGCAGTCACCATCTGCAGTGATTTTGGAGCCCCAGAAAAATAGTCTTTCACTGTTTCTCCATCTATTTGCCATGAAGTGATGGGACCAGATGCCATGATGTTAGTTTTTTGAATGTTGAGCTTTAAGCCAACTTTTTCACTCTCCTCTTTCACTTTCATCAAGAGACTCTTTAGTTCCTCTTCCTTTTCATCAGCCCAGCATTTCTCATGATGTACTCTGCATATAAGTTAAATAAGCAGGGTGACAGTATACAGCCTTGATGTACTCCTTTCCTGATTTGAAACCAGTCTGTTGTTCCTTATCCAGTTTTAACTGTTTAGAACCGTTTAGACTTCCTGACCTGCATGCAGATTTCTCAAGAAGCAGGTCAAGTCATCTGGTATTCCCATCTCTTGAAGAATTTTCAACAGTTTGTTGCGATCTACACAGTCAAAGGCTTTGGCATAGTCAATAAAGCAGAAGTAGATGTTTTTCTGGAACTCTCTGGCTTTTTCAATGATCCAATGGATGTTGGCAATTTGATCTCTGGTTCCTCTGCCTTTTCTAAATCCAGTTTAAACATCTGTAAGTTCACGGTTCATGTACTGTTGAAGCTTGGCTTGGAGGATTTTGAGCATTACTTTACTAGCGTGTTAGATGAGTGCAATTGTGCAGTAGTTTGAGCATTCTATGGCATTGACTTTCTTTGGGATGGACTTTTATGGATGAATTCAAAGAGTTAGGTATTTCCAGCAGGTGGGAATTAGATGAGAAACACTTTGGAGGGAATAAAGCAGAATGAACAATATGGTTTGTTTCACATATTGAGTATTTGGCAAGTAAGAGTGAATAGGCTGAAAAGGGATTTGAAACAAGTTCGAAACATTCCAATAACAACAACAAAAAGGCTAAAGTGTTTCATCTCTATCACTTATTGATTGTGGCATTAATAAAAGCTTTTGAGTAAAGAAATGACATTATATTAATTATAAATAATATAAGGTTAAATGCACTTAGGATCAAGGGACTGTTAATTCATGTACAGATCAATTAAGCCCAAGATTCTGGATTTTTCCAAATCACATGAGAATAAAAAATCTTGATAGAATAGTACAAAAGTAAAGGTGCTCTATTTCAACTAGAGAACCAAGAAAATTCTTTGTTCTCTTCCTACAGTTTTTTTTTTTTTTTAAAACTGTCTCAGACTTAATGTTCTATATCTTACCATGAAAAAAAGCAAATACTTATGCTAGTACAATCATTTGTGAAAAATTAAGAACCACAATTAGGAAAAAAATAGCTTTCTAAAGTAGAACGGCCCAATTTATATGATATTATGTGCTGATAAAACAGTTTATCAAAACAAGAATCAAGTGTTTTTGTGGACTTGTAAAATGTTCATGAATTAACAAGATATTTTTTTTCTCCAAGTACAAGACACTGAGGTCTTTTTTAATTTCCTAAATATAATAATTCAAGTGACTTCCCCACATGTCAATATGAGTGCATATGCTCCAATAAGAATTTGCCTTTCTCTGCTCCAAATAAAATTGCCTCAATATATTAGTAGTGTTGGGCAGTCAACAAGGGAAATTAAGAGATCATCTTGTTTATCTTCTGCTTATTTTATAAACTACACTGTCTCTGCTTCTCCATAAAAGATAGCGACTGTATGACTTCTTTTTTAGAAAATACTTAAAACAGATAATTTCTTTTTAATAATCTCATGATGATTATCTATTGTAAACTACGTTCCTTTTTCTGTTGTTGTTTTGGAATTGAAAAGAAAAAAGAAACAGCCAGTCATCCATTATATGTGATCAATTATCTTGGCTAGTTCAAATGGGTCAACCTTTTAAATTGATTTCCCTAGCAGGCAATTGCTCATCTAGTTGCTATCGGGTTATTATTTTAGCCAGCAAGCTCAAAATGGGTACTTTTGGTAATATGGAGCTTGAATACAAAAAAGTGTCTAAATCAGGAATATGTTTTTATTAGCCTAACAGAAATTTGAATTGCATACCATACTCACAGGGGCTGTTGGTATAACCCACTTCTGTGAAGGACAGGGTTTAAACATAAATCTTTTTGTGGTAAAACTGAATGTTAGATATTTCCATAGTCTTCTTCAGGGTAAAAGATTTTTTCCAGGCCATTGCACTATGACTTATAACTTTAATTTTTAAATTCTTTAATAATCTTTGTTAATTCATTGCACCAAAATATCTAAAGCAATTCTAATTATTAAGCATCATGGGGATTCTCCAGGCAACAACACTGGGGGTGTTGCCATGCCCTGCTCCAGGGGATCTTTTCAATCCAGAAATCAAACCCAGGTCTCCTGCATGGCAGGTAGATTCCCTATCATCTGAGCCACCAGAGAAGCCTTCAATTATTAAGCATTAAATTCATACTATTATTGAAAAGGCATCAATGAGAGGAACTCTTGTATACTGCAATGTAATACACTGTATATAATACAATGTTGTGGAAAATAGTTTGGTGATTCCTCAAAAAGTTAAACAGAATTATCATATCACTCAGTAATTCTACTCTTCAGTGTTTACTTGAAAGAATTGAGAGCAGAAGCTCAAGCAGATACTTGTATGCAAATACTCATTACAGCACTGTTCTCAAAAGTCAAAGGTGAAAACAATCCAAGTGGTCCTCAATTAATAAAAGATTAAACACAATATGATCTACACATTCAGAAGGAATATTATTCAGCTATACAGAAATAATGAATGTCTAATACATGCTACAATATGTATAAACCTTTGAAAACATTATGCTGAGTGAAATAAGCCAGATAAATATTATATGATTTCACTCATATGACATACCTAAATTAGGCAAATTTATAGAGACAGAAAGTAGAGTTTACTGGTGGGAAGTTATCGTTAATGGGTAGAGTTTCTATTTAGTGTGATGAAAAAAGTTTTGGATATAGAAAGTGATAATGGTTGCACAATATTGTGATTGTAACTAATCCTGTCAAATTGTACACTTAAAAATGGTTAAAATGGCAAATATTATATTATATATGTTTATATTTATATATAAATGTATTAGTGAGAGTTATATATAATACATAATTAGTATGAGAGTCCATGTGTCCATGAACTGTATTTTTACTTCTGAATCCTACATTATGCTTTTAAAAAATCAATAGAGCCATACATTCACTTCTCATGCAGTCTACTGCAGGCTAATCCTCTGCGAATTCCTTTCTGCTATTCTGATGCATTGCTGTTCGCCACTTCTTATCAATTTCCCATCCCCTCAAGGTAGTTTTTTCTTTAGTACATTGATCCTCGCTGCATTTATTTCTAACCACTTTTATTTGAACTACACGTGTTAAATTGTTAAGCAAGTAAACGGTTAATTATTGAAGATGTTCCTGGACTCAATGAACACTGTGTTTAAAATGTTATCTCTCTTACAGATGGTGAAGAAGGAAAGAAGTGGACAACATCAAGACAGATTTTGCCAGGTAAGTGTTACCTGTTCTAGCCAGAATATGACAGCGAGGTTTGAGGGAGGGACACATATCCTAATGAGTTCTAGGTTTCTGGATTACAGAATTAATGGAAATAAGGAAACTATGGAAAACCATGTACAATGTGTGTGCATGACTGCTTATGGGAAGATAACTAACTTGGTTTGGAACACAGTAGGTTTTAAGGGCTTTTAAATCACTTTTGAGACACACCTAATGGTCTTTTTTTTATAGGCAGGTACATTTCTAAGTCTGGCCCTCAGGGAATTCTGTACTACAGACAAGAATCAAGAAGCCATTAGCATACAGAGTACAATTAGAATCACAAGTACAGATGGTATGACTTAGGGGGAAAGTTTAGAATAAGAAAGGGAGATGAAAGGTAAAGAGAGGAAAGGAGACAAGAGACTGTGACTGTCCACTGAGGACATTTAGCGCCTGGATGATGAGGATAAGCCAGCAAAAGAGACAGAGAAGCTGCCGTCAGAGCTCTAAGAGGACATTAGACCAGGCAAATGGGAAACTGAAGAAATAGGGTTTTCAAAGACTAAGAGGTCAATGGAGTCACCTCCTTCTGAGCAGTCAAATTGAGGATTAAAAAACATCCATTGTATTTCATGACCCAGCGGTCAGTGATAACTTTATGGAGAGCTGTATGTATGGCACAGTAAGGCAGAAAACCAAACTGTTGTGGTTTGACTGGTGAGTAGGAAGTGAATTAGTAGAGCTGGAGAGTATAGACAATTCTAAACAAGAGAAGAAAAGGAAGTTAGTATCTAGAGGTGGAGGGAGATGTCTTACTATTGTTTTAATCTGATACCCTTCATCTTTAGAATAAAAATCCAATTGGACTTTTATTCTTCTTTCTGTCTAAACATCTCTCTTACCTTTTTTGTGCCCATCTCTTCCTGCCTCCTCTTGGGCATACAGAACGTCTTAAGTATTTACTATACATTAGTTTGTTATAAAAGGAATTTTAAGATTTGTTGCATTTCTTACACATCCCTTCATATTAATTTCTCATTCATTGCTACTTGTTTCTTTTGAACTTAGGCAAATCAGTCCTTTTTTAAAATGCTTTGCCTGTTATTCTGCACATAGGTATTTTTGGATATTAACTGTAAATACATGTTCCACAAGTTTCATGTGCTTCCCTTAATGCTGAAGATTGCATGAATGCATATATGCTCAGTCACCTTGGTCATGTCCAGCTTTTTGCAACACAATGGACTTTAGCACACCAGGTTCCTCTATCCATCGGATTCTCCAGGCAAGAATACTGGAGTTGGTTGCCATGCCTTCCTCTATAGGATCTTCCTGACCCAGGTATTGACTTGCATCTCCTGTGTCTCCTGCATTGGTAGGTGGATTTTTTAACCACTGAGCCACTGGGAAGCCCTGAAGTTTGTATAAAAGCATTTAAAATTAATATTATCATTTATTAAAGATATTTGTTAATTTCAAATGTTGAAGCTTATGTACAATTGCAAAAAATACTGTCATCGTAGCAAATATCAGAAGTATTATTTTAGTTCTACTATTTTTACCAGTGATTGCTAATATTGAAAATATAAATAATTTGGCAATTTGAAAAGATAAAGAGGTTCTCATCTTGATATTTTTCAGGTAAATTATAATGTTCTATAGAAAAGATTAATCATTTTCACATATTTTTGAAAGTCTTAGTTATCATGTGTCATATATTAACACTAAACAAGAAAACTAATTTACATAAATTAATACCAGTTTTATGATTATGAAAAGTAAATGGATGCACAAATAATGATATATATTTTTGTTTTAGATACTTCCTTATTAAGAAATTTCTCTTAATAGGAATGATATGAAATAAATACAGCATTTAATCAGATTAAATCAATTCTAATAAGCTGTTTAGATTGTTTTGAATACATATGACAGTAAATAAAATTAGCATCCTTATAAATAGTAGAAGAAAATGAAATATATTTTTCAGTAAATAGTGAACTTATGAAATGAACATAATACAAGTTTTAAAATAGTGATTTTGATATGAGCAGTTGCTTAAAAGTAGGCGACAGTAGTAGCTAACAGTTGCTGAGTACTTAACATTCCTCAGAAACTTAATTTTATTATTTGTTTATAACTTCCTAATAAGTGTTATCATTATCATCCTCATTATACTGACAGCAACTGAAGCTCAGACTACGGCCACATCACTGATGAACAGTAAAGCAAAAATTGGAATTTAAGTCTGACACTTAACCTTTATGCTTTAAAAACATCCACAATTAATCTAGTTTAGAATTATTCTTTTCCCCGAGAACAATATTGGATCAAGTCTGTAATGTGTCTATTATAGCCCTTAACCAATACAGTCATCCTTCAGTATCAGTGGGGTATTGATTCTAGGACACCTACCCCTCCACAAACCACACACACACACACACACACACACACACACACACACACACACACACACACACACACACACACACACGTGAAGAGCAACATCTGTGGATGCTCAAAACCCTTATATAAAATAGTTTAATACAGTCGCCCCTCCATATCTGCGGGTTTAACATTCACGGATATAGAGAGCTAGCTGTAGTAAGTTTGGGGTATTCTTCATAGAAAAACAAAAAAATAAAAAAACCATAAAGCCAATATTAAACAAATTGCTCAGATTGCAGAGATTATGAATACAGTTCTTAATTCAAGAGTCATGTGAAAATAAAAGGAGTTTTAAGTTATGTGAAAATGTGAAAAAAAGTTTTAAGTATGTGAAAATAAAATTCCCATAATGTTACCTATTTTTGTAGAAAATAATTTTACTTCGTTAGTACAATATCTAAACTTCAACTTTGAAAATATATTTGGATTAAATAAAATAAAAATTAAAAATATAATAATACATGTAAGCTTAATTTAATAAATATATTTAATAAAATAAAAGTAAATAAAAAAACTTGCCTGACAGAATTCTGAATGTTATTCATAAAACAAAGTGATGACAAATAAATGAATCAATTCAATGAATATTCAGTGTTACTGAACATTCAGTTTTATGAACATATATGTTGATATTAGTCATTGGATATAACTATGAAGAAAATATGTCTTTTACTTTTCGTTGTTGATTTCAACAGAATGACAAAACAAATACATGATTTTATTTAAAATACTTCTTTCTAAGAAAGTATTCCCTGAAATCTGGTCTGAATCTGTGTGAGATTTTTAGAAATATTTTGATATAAATAAATATTACTGCCTATGATGTAAGAAATGAAGGAATCAATTCTCACTTGAAGACCAGAATTATTAAAAATGCTAAATCTCAGTATACCATGTTATTTATGATTGCTGATAAGAATTTATAAACCTTCTAAGTCAAGTATTAAACATCTACATCTCAAGAGTCATTCAAAATGATGACATTTTATTTCAATACTTATTTTATTGAAAAAAGTATTTTTTCTTACTCTCATCATTATTTAGCAGCTCCATTTTAACAAGTGCTACTGTATATATTCCCAATTAAATTATTTTTGGTTTAAAAAATGTCATTCTCTTTCTTAGCTCTGATACTTGTGATTTTTAAAACCAACTATATTTTAACAAATGAGACTACGATTTTCAACTCCTGGGAGTTATCAGAGAATGGCAATAATTTGAGGTGGTAAGATCTATTATGTGTTTCAGAAATTTTATAAAGTGCAGTGCTCTCTTGGGGGTGAAACAGGTGCCTCAGTGGTAAAGAATCATCCTGCCAGAGCAGGAAACACAGGTTCAAACCCTGGGATGGGAAGTCTTCCGGGAGAAGGAAATGCCAGCCCACTCCAATATTCTTGTGTGGAGAATCCAATGGACAAAGGAGCTTTATGGGCTACAGTCCATGGGGTTGCAAAGAGTAGGTCACGACTCAGTGACTAAACAACAACAAAAAGTACTCTTTCAAAGTTATGAAAAGCTATAGTTAAAGAAATTTCTCATAAATTGTACACAATATAGGATTTGTTACTGAGACCTATAGTCAATTCAATGATAGATAAACTTAAAAGCTATTTAATATCAAATTGATATTTTTGCTGTTTAGTTGCTAAGTGGTATCCCACTCTTTAGTGACCGAATGAACTGTAGCATGCCAGGCTCCTCTGTCCATGGGATTTCCCAGGCAAGAATACCCAAGTGGGTTGCTATCTCCTCCTCCAAGGTATCTTCCTGACCCAGGGATCAAACCCATGTCTCCTGTATTGGCAGGCAGATTCTTTACCACTGAGCCACCAGGAAGCCCATCTAATTGATACATATTTATATAAACCTGTGATAAGAAAAATACAGATACTAATAATTACTTACCAAGTAGAAATGAAAGTGAGGGAAATGGCAATTCATTTACAGAAAACTAGGGATTCCAACAGAATATTAGGAAAGGGTAAACAATGAGTTAAAATGGCTGAAGTAAATGGAAGTTTCCTGGTTTCTATTGATAAAGTATAGAATTAGAATAAAACTAATCTACTAGAAAATAGCTTGGCTTTATTCCTTTATGACTTACACCTTAAAGATTATGAACATTTTCAGTCTCAGTTTTGTAAACTCAACAGTTCTAATCAAAATAGACAGTCTTGTTTCAAAAACGTCAGAGTAGAGATCATTTCATAACAGTATGTGCCAACAGATTCCTTTGATCCTCTTGAATTGACTATGTGGAGTGAGGGCTAGCTTTTGAACAAGTTGTCTGAGAATGTGTTTTTAAAAGGCAACCACTTTGTGGTGAGAAGTTCAGGAATGACATAACTACTCCACTGTAATTGCTCTAAGAAAATCAAAGTTTCAACACAGAAATTGCCTTGTTTTTAAGGGATACGAGTCATGGTGAAACAAACCCCTTTCTTTTTTCTCCAACTCTGAAGAGCCCATGACATGAGTTCAGAAATGCTTCTATACAACCAGATGCACAGTAAACAGTGAAGAGATATTTTCTGAGCTTAATTATGTAAGTTGTTTCAGGAACTGAGAGCTTATTCAGCACACCTAAATATGAACGCTGTTTTCAGATTTTAAAAAATTGTAACAATTTACTGCCCGAAAAGAGAAATTCCTCAAAGACTAGGTTTCTTTACACAGCAGATATAAAATATTTGTAAAGTAAATTTGATCTAAACCTGATGCCTATTCTCAGGAAATAATTCAAATACAATACATCTTTAAAAACATGTTCCTTTGTTATGTATTTTAACAAGATTATTTATGAAATATGTAAACATACTATGTGATAACATAACTTCTAAATTGGTGAAATTGTCTACACTTTATTCCCAGACTTATTAAATATATTACCCATTTTTTATTGAAGTATAAGCTGACTTTCAACATTATATTAGTTCCAGGTGTACGACACAGTAATACAACATCTTTAACAACTACATACCATACCAAGTTATAATATTGTTGACTATATTCTTGTTCTGTACATTACATCCCCATGACATTTATTTTATGACTAGAAGTTTGTACCTCTTAATCCTCTTCACCAATTTTGCCCATCCCCCATTACCACCCCTTCTGGTTTGGCAACCACTAATTTGTAATTTGTATCTGTGAGTCTCTTTCTATTTTGTTATATTGTTGGTTTGTTTTTTAGATTTCCCATATAAGTGAAAACATGTTTATTTTCTCTGTCTTTGCTTCTAGAGCAGAAGTCAGCAAACTTCTGTATGGTGCCAGATAGTAAATATTTTAGGATCATGGGCTAAGAGACAAAATCAAAGTACTGAAAATCATTATGCAGATACTTATATGACAAGAGAGAAACTAAATTTCTATAAATTTTATATTGACAACATTCAAAATATAATAATAAAAATTGAGTATGGTTTTGTACAATACAGATTAGTGAGAAAATACAATTTTTTTTGGGGGGGGTAGTGAGATATTATTTTGCTTAACTGAGGTCCAAAGTTCCCTATCATCAAAATCAGTTACAAGTATTTTTCTGTAATGTGATTTTATATATTACTTTTGAATATATTTTTGAATATCTTTATTTCCTCACCCAGGTAGAAAGTGCCAAATACTGACATAAATTCATGAACACATGGTTTCAACTGAATGTATTTACTGCTTGGAAGGAATTTATAGAATTTTACTAGATCACCTTGATATTTACCTTTTAGCTTGTCTTTAAATTGTAAATTAATGACTTCCAATTGAAGGTTAGGTGGAAGCTCCTCAATTGCACAGTTAAATGCAGTTTGAAATAAATACACATATTTCCCTTGCACTTGCATCAAGGCCTGAAAAGTGTTTCAGGAATGTAATTTGAGCTCTTAAAATATATCCATTGCAGATATGTGTGAGAATGAGGATTGCACTTCTTACTTTAACTTTGACTGCACCAGGATAGTCTAATGAAGCTTGACATTACTTGTGATTCAAACGACATTAGTTGTTCTTGACATTATAGCAGTGTAGGTTGCACATGTGACTGCTGTTTGCCTTGTAATTTTAGGTTGAATTTATTAAGAACCATTATCAAGTTTGCAGCAGAAGCTAATTTCTAATACCAACTTGGCTTAAATCACAGTGGGTAAGGGATGTACCTGACCCTGGAATTGTAAGTGTTGGACCCCTGTTCCCCTGCTTTAAAGGATACGAAAGGTAATTGCTTACATTGTCCTACAGTAAATATTTATCATTTTTATTTGCTTTGAGCAAGATGTAGAGAACTCTTATAGTGTCCATTCTTTCATGAATTTCTTGAAAAATCATTTGTTAAAGGTTTGCTGTGTTTTTTGAATCCTAAGGAGTATCAGGGAACTACAAAACACAGTCTAGTGAGGGAAAAAGACATGCCAGCATAATATGACAAACGTCAGAAACATGTAAAGGTACTACAGGAACAAAGAGGGGAAGACCAACTGATTGTGATTTATCCAATGCCATAGTTAAAAAGAGATGCCCGATGAGAAGACACTTGGTTTTGTTCATAATGCATTTATAACAGTTTCTGAGGCAAGACAATCAGGAAAGGAAATTCTGGACAGAGGTTGCATTGATAGAGGACTGGAGGCATTAAATATATCACTCCATGTCCAGAGACAATGAGAGCAAGCAGAAGCAAGGAGGAAGAAGGGAAAGAGGGTAGTGGGAGGGTGTGGCTGGAGAGGCAAGATGAGGTTAGACTGGGGTAGCCTTTGGAACCAGGACTTCATAAACTTTAACATGCAAACAAATCACCTGAGCAATTTGGTTAAAATGCAACTTCTGATTCAGTTGATGGGGTCTCCATTCTGCATCTCTAACAAGATCCCAGGTGGCGTGATGCTACTCGATGTAGGACAACACTTGAATAGCAAGCCTCTACACAGCATTAAGGATTTTAGCCTTCTTCCCTCTTCTTGTTATCACTCCCATGATAATGAAGATAAGAGTTTTTAAAATGTTCAACAGAAAAATATTCAAATTATGTGGAATGGATGGATAAGAAGACTGAAGTGGTGATAGCTAAGCTCCCAGAGAACTATTCATCATGCAGCTATAATAAAATCTGGCCCCACTCCATGCCAGCACCTCTATTCTCCAGTAAAAAGGCATAAACAGAATTTGATTTCCTTAGGGCTAAAAGAAAGTACTAGAAAGTACTTAGTAATAGGATTCATTCTAACGGATATATACAAAAGAAATGTTTTGGCATATTATAGCTAACCTCCACTCTGCTAAAACTGATGTCAGAGGAATTCAGACTCTGCCAATGTAAGAGCTTTATTTTAAGTTACAGGAAAAAAAAAAAACAGAACAGATGGTAAATTACGTGGGTATTCTTAAGAATGGGATAGGCACTTCTCCTCTTGCAGTGGCTCAGTCCTATCAAAGAATTGTGTGACTTTATGGTCTGTTTAAAATCCCATGCATGGCACTGCACTGTGTGGTATCTCTTGTGGTCAACAGGTGAGGAAATGAGTTTGTTCAGGAACCTAACTGTATATATCTGCCTGGTCCAAAGGCTAATTGCATGTACATTAATGAGAACATAAGACTACCTTTACAGAATGAACATACACATAAACACTACATAGAAATGAAGAATCTCTTATTTTATGTCTTCTAAAAGAAACGTTATCAGGTATTAATAAATTGGTAGAACTATGTGCTTGCTCTAGTCAATGTGATTTAATCCTTTGTAAATAGAAAAAATAAAAAAAATCCATTACAGAATGGCAAAAATGCAAGGTGAAGATATAAAAGTCAGATTGGAATCCAGAAATAAAATTAAAGAATATATATTATTTTAAGATGTATATGCAATAGCAAGGTATACAAATTGGGCTCTGAGCTTTATAGCAGCCATGAAATAGATAAATCTATTTCTCTATTTCTCTATGTGACTATTAAAACAACTTCTCCCTTATACCAAGTGGAATAAAAGTGGATGAACCACCACATAGCTGCTCTATAAAATTATATTAAGGAGAAAATTACTTTTCAACCTTTGGCAAGTTAGTTGCTCATTCCTGTCACGTTAATAGCTGCTGTTTTGTAGTTTCTCTGAAGCAAAGATTTGTTCTTTAGTGTATTTACTGAGGCAATATTTGTGATAATTGGCATCATCTTTACTTCACATTTACTTATCCTGTGCAGAACTTCTTATGTGATGTGCTTATTTGATTTTCTTTCATTTGTTTTGATAAATAAACTTACATTTTCTTCTACAGTAAAAAACTGATGCACTTCCTCTGTGTTATAAGAACACTTATAATTGAGTGAATCATGGTAAGTCAACAACACTTATTAAATCTTTGAAGTTTAAAAACATGACTTAAAACATGTATACAGAATTGGTTTTCCTAGTGCAGCTGTAGTGAAAGGCAAAGATTATATAGGAAATCCACACAGACAAGTAGCAGATGCATTATTATCATTATCATTATTTACTATTAGAAAATAATAGTTTAAAATCGATCTTGCTACCTTGGCACTGATTTTCTACTACAACACTACAAGGAATTCCTTAATGTAAGGTTTCGACGTCTGTATCAATTGCTATTCTCAACTAAAACTTATTCTCTTAAAATCAATATTCTTATTTATAAACTAGTTCTCTGAGTTATTACAAATCATGATGATCCTTTGAACAAGCTAATGGTTACAAGAATGTTAATCGATTTTCCCACTTGGAAAAAGTCCTGCAGAGAGCTGCCTTTTATTCAATATTGAGTTGGTTCATTTGTAGACTGATTTAATTTTGAATCAGTAGGATTATGAGAAATAAGAAAATGTTTGAGTTTTCAGCTCACTCCTTTCTGTTGTGACATTTTGTTCTTTCGTTCCATCATCTCCATTAGTTTGCCAACTGGCACTGACAGGAGTGTAAAACTACCGCAAATTGTTACTTCAGCAGCACTCCGCCTGCCAAGAGCTGATCAGCTGCTCCTCCAAGTGCACCTTTCACTCTTTCCTAACTGAAGCCGCCTAAGCGACAGTGCTGCGGGATAATAAATCTCACCCAGCAGCACTTGAATTTAATCACCTGGTTCCTACCACTTTAAGATATACATGCACGAATGCAATCATTATGAAAACGAATGTCTGGTCTGCAAATTGGAGGGGGTGTGAGATACAGGACCACAAGGGCAAGCACCCACACTCTTGTCTATTTATGGCTTCATTTGAACTGATTTATCCATCTCTTTCTCATTTCCCCTGTCTCAGCAGTTATAAACTGCATCACCTTTCCTTAACCTGAGAATGCAGTCAAGCTTTTCCCCGTTGAAGACATTCTAATGGGGCTCTGTGGGTCATCTGACAAAGGGCTGGCAGGAGTGATGGATGTTGCATTCTTCTCCCATGGATCTGGAGGCATTGCACCTTCTTGGGTCAAATTAGGACTCCTGAGGATAATAACCAGATTCCCTATGCAGTTGTGAAACTGCCAGGATCTTTTGGATGGATAAGATCAGCAAGTATTTCAAATTTATGCAGTCAACCTCAGAAGCAGACTGAACACATACAAATTTTCAGATGACAGAAAACATGAATAAGCAGATAGAGAATGGGATTCTTGGCTGACCCCTGGCTAATGGAGTTTAAACATGTAAAGGCAGAAGAGTAATTCATGTTGACCATAAAACTAAGGGGAAACACATATTTTATCAGTATTTCAAACTCTGTCTCAGTCATGGCCGCCTCCTTATTTCCCATAATCTGTCCTAATTGCCCAACAAAGCATATCCTTTTGAAGACTAGATACTAGTCATCCTAGGACTGTTTTGCTTCTTGTATAGTAGTACCCTTTTTAATTCTTACCTAAATATAATCAGAATTAACTCTTCCTCATTTGGGGATGCATACCACGAAAGAAGTCATTACCAATCCTTGTCTCAAACAGCATCACTTACATGAAATTATATTTATAGCACAAAATTATTATTTTAAAGTTTTCTCATTTAGAAGAAGAAACACTTAGAAACTGGCATGTCTTAAAGATCTGAGAAATTTCCCTCTTTGTTTTTGGTCTCACTGAATACTATTTTAAACTAGAAGTCAGGTCTTAAATATATATAGCAGAGAGGAGACAGGCAAATAAGTAAAATAAATAAAATTATTCTCAAGTTATTATATAAGGAAAGTCCATCTATGAGCTTAAAAAAAGGTCCTAGCATTACAACTAATTTTATATTGCAATTCAAGTATTTCCTTTTACACACCCCTTTAAAGGATTAATTTTTAAAGTCACCAAGTACCTTCTTAAATTTAAATTATGCTAAATATTAATTTTATTTAAAGTTCAGACAAAACTAAAGTATTTTATTTATTTTGTTTTATTTTTTAAGTTGGAATATAATTGCTTTACAATATTCTGTTAATTTCTGCCACGCAACTACATGAATCAGCTATATGTATACATACATCCTGTCTCTCTCGAGCCTCCACCCCACTGCCCACAACCCCATCTCTCCAGGTCACCACAGAGTACCAAGCTAAGTTTTCTGTGCTAGCCAGCAGCTTCTCACATATCTATTTTACATGTGGTAGTGTATATGTCAGTTCGGCTCAGTTCATTCCACATTCTCCTTCTTACCCACCCCATGTCTACAAGTCTGTTCTCTACATCTGCATCTCCATTCCTGCCCTGCAAATAGGTTCAAAAGTAACATTTTTCTAGAATTCTGTATGTATGCATAATATGTGATACTTGTTTTTCTGTTTTTGATTGACTTTGTATGACAGACTCTAAAGTATTTTAGAGGAAATGAGCTCAATCAAAAAGCACCAATAAATATGAACATATCTACCAAAAATCCTGATGGGAGAATTTAGTTGATTATTCAGATATATGAAAAATAATCAATATTCTCCCTCCGTGTGAACAAACAAAAAATAAGGTATTTATAAGCCACTTTCTGAAATATTTTTTAATCTTTGTTCATTATATCTAGTTGAAAATTACTTTATACATAAGTCCTTAATATGCTGTGCTA
The DNA here is from genome assembly GCF_963930625.1 of Muntiacus reevesi. Lineage (NCBI taxonomy): Eukaryota > Metazoa > Chordata > Mammalia > Artiodactyla > Cervidae > Muntiacus > Muntiacus reevesi. The sequence goes on along the minus strand of NC_089251.1, from coordinate 154,405,041 downwards.
ATTAATTAGGTGATGAAGAAAAAGTACAATCTGAATAACTTACCATTTTTTTTTCCCCATGGGAATGTTCCTAATTATAAGTACATTTGCCAAGTCTTTATGACAGCTTGGGTAACAGAGAAAATTCTATAAATTATTCACGTGTCTCAAATACATTGAATTATTTTTATGAAAATATTGTATGATATATTTCAGAAAAAAAATCAGGATTTGTATGAGAACAATAAAAGGTGTCAACTAAAACTGCTAGTCACAAACTGAAGGCATGGACAGCATTTTTCAGGTTTCATATCACAGGTTGATGCATTGTAGATATTATCATACTGGTCACATTTGAGATAAAGGAAAAGACAAATTTGCAGCTAGAGGGAAGACGATCAAATTCAATTAAATTATTTGTTGCTTTATACTCAGGACCTGGGTGCCTTCCTCTCTCAATTGTGTTAAGCAAACTGAGGCTCAGAGAGGCTCAGCGACTTGCTCCTGGTTTGGTGAGACTCCAAAACCTGTCCTCTTTCACTGGGTGGCGTTACCTTCCAAGCTACAAAGAAACACTTACTTTGGATGCCCCCTCTTTCCACTCTGGGCAATTCATTTCTCCATTGTATTTATTCATTTTTGTAAATATCAAAGTAATGCTCACTTTGGGTTTTTGAATTTTGTTATTTTGCTAAATCACTTAGAGCTACCATATTTAGTTATGTGTTGTGTCAGCAAAGCGTTCTTACCCTGACAACTATAACACTAAGTCCATGAATGAAATTGCTGGCACCAAAGGATCTTTCTCTTCACCGGGGTTTCTGACAGAGTCTGCAGGTCCTCCCTCAGTCTTGGGAAGATCACTAATGGCATCGCCATTGCTGCAGTCCATTTCCAAATGATTCTCTATCAGCAGAGAGGAAGAAAAATTTACCTGGCCAAATTGTTCATCAAGGCACAATTTTGTATATGCTCACAGAAAGCCACATACTGACATAATAGACCAAATTATAAGGGTTCATTAAACATCACAAGCCACCTAGTTCACAACTTTTATGGGGATCACGTCTTAACAGGCTTTAAAATACTTTCCCTTCTGTCTTTCAGTGCCTTCTCTCCTACTTCTTTTGTTCCTAAATCTAAAATGTAAAAGTTAAACATTTGGGGAAATTTGAGAATCAACAATGCAGTTTTTGTTTGTTTAAAAGAGATCAGAAGTCTTTCTATTTGTTTTGGGGAAATCAGTGACTTGCTGGTATGGAACAATTATTTGAGGCAAACATTGAAACTCTGTGCTAAGGCAAGACAACAGCAGAGTTGGCCATGTCTAAAGTTAAAAATGGGGTAATAGTATAATTTTGTAATTTTAACTTTGGTTTATGTTCATTGAAAATCCCTACCTTTTTATTTAAATCTTAAATATGCTCGTTTAAGAAAACCTGGGCATTTTAAGTAATAATCTCTTTATATTGTATTTGTGTGTTACTCTTCCTGGTAATAGCTGACCATCAGCTTAGCAAAAATTCTTAAAATTACAAGAAACGTTTTCTATCCAACATAACTTACAGCTTTATGTCCTTTGGGCTTCCCTTGTGGCTCAGCTGGTAAAGAATCCACCTGCAATGCGGGAGACCTGGGTTTGATTCTTGGCTTAGGAAGATCCCCTGGAGAAGGGAAAGGCTACCTACTCCAGTATTCTGGCCTGGAGAATTCCATGGACTGTATAGTCCACGGGGTTGCAAAAGTTGGACTTGACTAAGTGACTTTCACTTTTACATCCTTCTCATCTGAATTTAAAAAAAAATTAGTTTATAGAAGTATAGCTGATTTACATTGTTGTGTTAATTTCCACTCTACAGCAAAGTGATTCAGTTATGCATATATATTTATTCTTTTTCATATTATGTTCCATTATGATTTCTCACAGGATATTGAATATAGTTCCCTGTGTTATACAGTAGGACCTTGTTGTTTATATTCTAATCTTAATTTAATTTTAATGGTGATGTCATAAGTATATACTCTGGAAACTCTTTAAAGTTTTAAGATACAGAGGTCAGGGATGTTTGGTAGTATTTCTTAATGCAAATTTGCACAATTCTCCTGCATGGAACTGTGTAATGATAGGATTCATATTTCCAGCCCTGTTTCTCCACTGTTACTTTAAATTTTAGATCCTTTCAGTTTTCAGGCTTTTATGTATGTTTAGCTTTTCACTGATTAAACTTAAATCCAAATAAATTGTACCTGTCACAATTTTTTTTAAATTTGCCATTTCAGATAAAGCCTATTTTCAAAGAGCTAAAAATGCAAATTTTATTCAATGTCTATACATATACTTTTATCTTATCTAACTCTCTCAACTGTAAAAATATTAGAGAACTGACAAATGAAGTAGCTGATTCAGCATTAGCATAATATAATATTCTTAGTTTTTACTTAGATTACTGACAAATATTCTAACAAATCGCTTGAACCTTCAAATTTACGTTTAATATTATCTACTATAAACATGTCCAAATTGGTTTTCCTTTATAAATTAGTGTACAATCAGATAAAATATTTGAACCAAAGAAAATATATGCTAAAAATACTTGAATTTCTAGATAGAAAATTAACTTCAGAACAAGTTAACCATTGCTACCTTATCTCAAGAAGAATGTAGACAAACAGCATACATTTTAATTCTGTGCAACTCAATTGTAATAAGAGAGTGCTGGGGTAGTCAGCATTAATAATGCTACAATATTTTGTATATGCCAGAAGCTTATCAGGTACAACACATTAACTTTTTTTCTAATAATGTAATGAAGTCTGAAGCTTTCAGAGAGATGCAGCTCTGATAATGGGACTGTTTAAAGCAACATTAAGAAAACCTTGAATATGGGTTGCTCAACAGCTTCCAAATGTTTAAGGAAAAAGCAATTTCTTCATAGGAGGTTGTTGCTCACAGAAAATGCATTTTCATTCCAAGTGTGGCAGCCGCACATTCTGGTACCCCTCAGGAGACAGTGGAACTTTCCAGCATGTGTCACACAGCATGCATTCCGAGGGATTGCTCTATCTGATACACAATTGCCGTAGAACAGCTCTCAAGAGGCACGCATTTCCTCTGGGACATTCCTAGTGCTGCATACGTGTGTGTGCAGAGCACAGAGCAATCACAACCTGTCCTGGCCTAGGGTTCCTAAATGAGGTGCCAGTTTACCTCTGGTGGCTGCTTATAGGGCTTCCCTGGTGGCTCAGTGGTAAAGAATCCACCTGCAATGCAGGAGCCACAGGAGACATGGGTTTGATCCCAATGTCAGGAAGATCCCTGGAGAAGGGTCTGGCAACTCAGTTCAGTATTTCTGCCTGGAGAATCCCATGGACAGAGGAGGCTGACAGGCTGCAGTCCACAGGGTTGCATAAGAGTTGGACATGACTGAAGTGACTTAGCACGCACTCAGGCCAGTTAATATGTCCATCTACCTGGGTGGTCTGAGAATGAATAAACTACTAGGGATCTCTTGTGATTTTCACGCAGGCCTTAGAAACATTCCTGGAGTCCTCCAATGTATATTCTAGATTTTTGTTGTTTTTTTTTAATGTCTACCAATTGGGCTTTACCTCTGGTAGCTCAGACAGTAAAGAATCTGCCAGCAATGTGGGAGACCTGGGTTGGATTCCTGGGTTGGGAAGATTCCCTGGAGAAGGAAATGGCAACCCACTCTAGTTTTCTTGTCTAGAGAATTCCATGGACAGAGGAGCCTGGCGTTCTACAGTCCATGGGGGTCCCAAAGAATTGGACATGACTGAGAGACCTACACACCGATTCTCTAATTTGGGTACACAGATGGACAGAACAGACTTTTGGACTCTGTGGGAGAAGGTGAGGGTGGGATGCTTCGAGAGAACAGCATCGAAACATGTATATTATCTATGGTGAAACAGATCACCAGCCCAGGTTGGATGCATGAGGGATTGGGTAGAGAGGGAGGTGGGAGGGGGGATCGGGATGGGGAATACATGTAAATCCATGGCTGATTCATGTCAATGTATGACAAAAACCACTACAATATTGTAAAGTAATTAGCCTCCAACTAATAAAAATAAATGAAAAAAAAAAAAGAAAACAAAACCTAGTGGTAAATTTTTAAAAGGAGAAAGTGAAACAGGCTGACACTTTTTATCAGCTTGTTAAAACAAATGGCATTATCCTCAGAGTATTGTGTTCTGTCCATGAAGCAGGTATTAATAGTTCTTGAGCTATCCAAAAAGTAAGAACATTTTTGGAGGAAAACATTTTAATACTGTAGCTCGTATTGCCCCTGAAAAATTCCCAATGCAGTGGAGCAGGAGTTTGAAGTCCTCATATTTGTTCTTATCTTTCAATTTTAAGATGCATTCTGATTTCAAAAATGTTAAAATATGAAAATACTATAGTACATAATTAAAGAAATATGACATCTATTATTAGGGATTTGCCTATATTGCTCCAGAATATCCCAGTCTGAGGACTTGATCTTAATGTGCACATCATTGGAATGAAGCCCTTTTTAAATATATTTGTAGGACTAGCTGAAAAGAATGGAGGCACACCACAATGTATAATCTATTTTATGCACAAAATAAGACAGTCCTTTAATTTTATTTGTATAATTATTTGCCATACCAATAATCATTAATTTTTAAAAAGGTCTCCTTCGTTAATATTTATTTCCATAACTTTTCTGAAAAAAGAAACTACACTAACATTAAAATATTACTTTTGATGCTAACACAGGTCACCTGCTCTAATTTAATTGCAGCTTTATGATTTTCCTTAAATATTCAGCAAGTAGATATAAAATGCCAGCATGTGACTTAGTTGTGTTACACTGTGATCTATAATCTGACAAAAGTAAAATTACACTTAATACTATTATCATTATTATACCATTTTTATTATTATTCAGTATATAGATTTATAATATTAAATTTTCCAGGAAAAGAAGAAATTAAAAAGTACTAATATATTTTCTTTCTAGATCAAGGTTATAAAATAAAAATTTAAATTCAATAAATATAAAATTGGGAACTCAAATTTCATATATGCCATTATTTTTTGTGTTTCTTCTATTTTGTGCTTTTTTTTTTTTTTTTAACACAATGGAACTTCCACAGTCTTAAGTTTGGACTAAAATTTTAAAGAGTTTTTACATAATATTTTTAAATTCTTTTTAATTTTTTTCAAAATAAATAGGAGTCTGCTAATTAAACTCAGTATTTCATGACCTATTAGTTCAACAGCTATTATAATCTATCTTTAATTGTATTAGCTATAATTACAATTAAATGGCTCTCTGAGTCATAAAAGGTTAAATACAAGTCATTTTCCATTAAACAACTTAAATATGAGCTGGTCATGGTAAGAAAGGAAAGACACTTCATCTTAAAGTTAACTTCTCAGCTTTCTCCCCTATTTTCATGAAGTCAGCTTCCTCATATCTTGCTTTTTTATGATTCATAAAATCTCTCAACTCTACAACATATTGTCCAAATACACAGTGTATTTTTAATCATTTTGTAATATAACCACCACTTACCTATATATGTGTGGAATAAAAGAATTGTTTTCTTATATTTATTAGCTCACATTTCCTCTTAAATTGAATATTTGTAAGAGGTATTACTGATAGAAGGGGAAAGAAACATTAAAGACCCTTATGGTCAACTCATTCTTTGTGAATTGTTTCTTTTTTCTTCTCTCTCTTTCTCCCCTTTCCTATCTCCTTCCCTCCTTCTCTTTCAACCTCTCTTTCCCTCTCTCTCTCTCACACATATTCATTCATTATGTCATTCTTATAATACTAGGTGTTTTTAATTAATATTTTCTACCTGCTTTCATTTGGAAATAAGTCATTCAAAGGTGAACAATTAATTTTAGACATCAAAAAAACACTATACTCAAGGGACAGTTCATTAAAAAAGTAATACATTATTGTATTCAATCACTAAGTTCAAATAATTTTGAGTTTCAAATCAAGTAAAGCCCTTGATTTCCTATTTGAAAGTGTTTGTTTCCCAGTTGTGTCTGACTCTTTGCAACCCCACAGACTGTTGCCCACCAGGCTTCTCTGTCCATGGAATTCTCCAGGCAAGAATACAAGAGTGGGTAGCCATTCCCTTCTCCAGTGGATCTTCCCAACCCAGGGATCAAACCTGGGTCTCCCACATTGCAGGCAGATTCTTTACCATCTGAATCATCAGGGAAACCCTAAGTTTCTACTTAGGCTCTATGAAACTATATCTTTTGAGAAAATTTTAGGAAGGGAATAAAAGAAAAAGAAAAAGTGTTTAGAAAAAATGATTAAATGAACTGATGCATCACATTGTTTATTGCAATGCCACAGATATTGTTGAGTGAAGCATGCATCAGAAGTTCTTTCTTAATAGTCATGTGATAAATGCCCAATCACATATTGTCCAAAGTTGTATTAATAATGGAACAAAAACCACAACATTCTATGTTTCACTGGTGTTCAGTAGAGGATGAGAAGGAGAAATAACATGTAACTAAGTCATATAGAAAAGAATTCATGAGGATGGGGCACTCTAGAGATACAAGATAAGGATTATGACAAGAAAATGAAGGTAAAAGGTGCATGTATCAAGAGGCAAAAGAAGCATAAACAGAGGCTGGAGGGCAGGAGAGTCCCAGGAGCAAAACTCAGTCCCACTGAAATGGAATGTGGGCGCTAAAGAAGGAGGTTGTGAAATAAAATTCTGCAGAGGATAGTTGAAGTGGTATGTTATTGCTGGTGCTGCTGCTAAGCCGCTTCAGTCGTGTCCGACTCCGTGCGACCCCATAGACGGCAGTCCACCAGGCTCCACTGTCCCTGGGATTCTCCAGGCAAGAACACTGGAGTGGGTTGCCATTTCCTTCTCCCATGCAGGAAAGTGAAAAGTGAAAGTGAAGTCGCTCAGTCGTGTCCGACTCTTCGCGACCCCATGACTGCAGCCTACCAGGCTCCTCCGTCCATGGGATTTTCCAGGCAAGAGGACTGGAGTGGGGCGCCATTGCCTTCTCCAAAAGTGGTATTCTAGAGAGTCTCAAATGCCAGTTTGAGGAATTCAAAATTAACAAAGAATTTCCAACAAGGGAATGACATAATTAGGGCTGTGTTTCAGGTTGATTCATACAGGAAGAGATCAGAGTAAGGGGAGTCTGGGCATATAGAGAAGTGTAAGATGGTTTTAACGGTCTGAGCAAGACTAATAATGGAGGCAGTGCTAAGAAGTTCTCAGGCAGAAACAATCCTGAATGAGTCAGACTACAAAAAAGGCCACAGATATTTCTGTGTTTATATACTGAGCCTGATAGGTTATACATTTTTTAGAAACATTGGCAATTTAACATTAGAAATTGAATAATCTTCCTGGCATCAGAATATTTGTTAGGATTCAACTACATTTGTGATATGACGACTGCTTGTATAAAAGAAATAGGCCAACAGCAAAGGCAAGAGCATTCTACTATGCGTTAAAAAGATTCCACCTGCTTAGAAACTTGTGACATTAGTAGAAAATGTCTGAGCCAACATAAGTGGCTAAGAGATCATGTTCTACATTGTTTCACAGTCAGAGGATACGGGTGATACTTTACAACAGTGCTTCTCACACTTTAGTAGGCAGGAGAATGACCTAAAGGGCTTGTTGAAACACAGACTGCTGAGACTCACCTCCAGAGTTTCTGATACTGTGGGTCTGGGCTGAAGCTCAGAATGCACATTTTTAACAAGCACATACATAATGCTGATTTTGTATTACACGAATCACACAAGTGTGAATTGAGGCAACTTACAGGAAATTCAACCACATGCACAATTACTGGAAAGCCTTTTTTTCCAATAAAGAACACGAGAAAACTGTGCTGTCTTACTGAAACAACATTCCTCAGGTTGAAAACAAAACAATGAAGGGAGTTTCTATTCCTGATTTAATTTTTACCAGCAAAGAGGAGCTTCTTCTGGAACCCAAAATAATGGAAACTTGTAGGGAAAGCATCCCTGATATTTTAGTAATCAAGAAAAGGCTACTAAAGCATACCCTAGTCTTTAGGAAATTATATTGAAAAACAATTTAAGAAGCAATAGCTATCATAATTCTGCTGGGGGTTCTGTGGCCAGAAAATTTAAAGGAGGTAGAAAGTAAAAATTGAAAATCTGATAATACAATCACAAATGATACTGATGAGGAAAATAATCGGTATCCAAGGAAACCAGTGTGGTTGCTGAGGGCTCTCTTTCTTCTGATGAGCTCTGATTTAAATGAAACATGTACAAAATATGAAGGGAAGATCATATAACCAAAGATGAATACAAAAGAGGAGCAACAATCTTTAAGAACAGGACCAAGAGGCTGAAAATCTGATATTTCTTACCTACACTAAGAACACAAAAGAATTTTCTTTTAAATGTGCATGAAATACATATATATGATATGAATATTATGTGTGTGTGTGTTAGTCACTCAGTGGTGTCCAACTCTTTGCGACCCCATGGACTATAGCCCGCCAGGCTCCTTTGTCGATAAGATTTTCCAGGCAAGAATACTGGAGTTGGTTGCCATTTCCTTCTCCAGGGGATCTTCTCAGCCCAGGGATTGAACCCATGTCTCCCGCATTGCAGGCAGACGCTTTACTGTCTAAGCCACCAGGGAAGCCCTATGAATACAATATCAGATTGTATTCAAAAGATTGTTTTAATGATGGACACAATTACTGCCTGGAAAAAAATGTTATGCTGTTAATAGTGGTAAAATAGTGGTTTGCTTCCACTTCTCTCCACTGGGAGAATTATCTTCACATTAGGAAGGATAGCACTGTAAAGAAGTAATTGAAGCACAAAATAAAAGCAAAGATTATGAGAGCATTTAGCCTATTTAAATGAATGCTCAAGTTCAGACACAAATGAATTACATTTGAAAGGTTGTGAAACAAATCATTAGGGGTAATCACTGGGAAACGATGGTGAATAGAGGAAATTCCATAAGACTAAAGATCAGCAAATGACCCCATTTTCAAAAATGCATAAAAATCAAAGTATGGAATCCACAGGCTTTCCAATTATTAACTTTGAAAAAAATCTATAAAGTATTATTAAACTATTGGTTTGGACCCTCTAGTAACTGGTGAATATGGAAATCAAACAAATAGATGAATAAATAAACATTTAACACCAAGTGTGCATGCAGACAAGGGCATAGCAAGCCCATCTCATAGTTCATAGGCTTTCTATCATATTTTAATTTAGACACTTAAGGAAAGTTCATGATGCCCTTGTAGCTAAGAGAGAATATGCAATATAGTGGAATAGCCCTACCTTAGAGATTCTAATTATGAATCAGTATAGACTCTCAAAGGGTAGCTTTCCTCTTGGCTTTGCTCTATCAGTTAAGCACTTTTTTTCCCCATTAACATCTTAGTTGAAGACTAAACGATGTCTTTATCAAATATGAAGTTGACTGGAAACTGGGAAAACTGACTACTATCTTTGACACCAGAAACTGGATAAAAATGGATCTTAACAGACTAAAGGATTGAGGCAAACCCAACATAATGAAATTTAACTTGGATAAGGGATGAGACAATACCAACATACTGAAATTTAACTAGGATAAGTGAAAAATCCAAATTAGGAGAGCAATCATACATTGCTTCTCTTGATGACTATTTGTGTGACAATAACTTGGGAGCTTTAATCAGCTACACATTTGCTGACGTAATACATGTGGAAGGGACATAAAATGCCTGGCAGATAACAGGCACTCACTAAGTAGTTGCTTTTTGCTGAAGCTGACTATGAGCCAACCATATGATTTGGCTGCTAACATTGTAGCCTGAACTGCAGGAGTATGGTCCACACTGAAGGAGCATTAGGGACTGGTCAGATCATTCACAGAGCAGTCTGTTCAGTTCTAGGTTCTTCATTAAAATCAGTAAAATTTTAAAATAAGTAACATTTTTAAAGAAGGTGACCAAAAATGGTATCATCTTAGGAAAACAGAATGTAGGGGTGGGAGGTAAGAGATGGGAAGAGAATGACTGGAGTAAGCACTATACTAACGTTTAAAGGCAGGAATAGAGACACAGATGTGGAGAACTGCCTTGTGGACACAGTGGGGGCAAGGAGTGGGTGGGCTGAATTATGGGAGTAGTATTTAAATATTAAATATTACCATGTGTAAACCAAAGAGCTAGTGGGAAGTTGCTATAAAGCACAGGGCGCTCAGCCTGGCGCTCTGTGGGGACCTAAAGGTGTGAGATGGGGGTGGTCGGGAGGTAGGATCAAGAGGGAGGAGATGTATGTACACTTACAATAGCTGATTTATGCTGTTTGTTGTAAGGTAGAAACCAACACAGATTGTAAAGCAATTATCCCCCAATTAAAAATAAACAATTAGGTTGTCATTGGGAAGAGGGAAATGAGAAATTTTTAATATTTAAACTCCACAGAAAGAGCGGACAGCAAGGTGAAAAGAAGAGGAAAATATTTCAGATCAAAACAAGAAAGAACTTTCTAATCATTTTAATTTTTACCATAAGGGAAAAGACTATATCATGAACTGATGAGATCCCACATTTCTATCAGAAGCCAAGCAGTGGGGAAGGTATAGAGGTGATTTCTGAATTGGGCAGGAAGCTCCTCTTAATGGCTCCTGTGGTTTCTACCAAGTCAATTCAATAAATATTTATTGAACTTTTATTATATGGAAGGCACCCTTCCCCTTTTGGGGATATACAAAAATGAATGGGATAGACATCAACCTAAACACACCTGTGGTCTTCATTAATTTTAAGGGTTATAATACTCACAAGTAAGTGGTCTAAGAGCCACTCAGTGCTCTGCTAGTAAAGAAGGGGAAATACGTCACTGAACTGGACCTCAAGGATGTGTAAGATTTTTATCAGGTCTAAATGGTGATGAAAAGAAGTAGCAAATAATTCCTAGTATATTATGGGAAATTAGAGTAAAAATACTGACCTGAGAGAGAAGCTACACAGACAGTTCAGTTTAGATAAAGCATGATGGGAAAGAGGAAGCAATGAAGAAGAGGCTCAGAAAGGGTCTCTAGAGCTATGCTCTGTCTTCGGGAGGCAGGAAGAATCCATAGCACATGTTGGAGTATAGAACAACCATGATCAGACTTTTGTTTCAGGAATTGGGACAAGTGGATACGTTTGATAAAATAAGTGTGTTTGGAAATAAGATAGCCAAAACAGAAGCATTTAAGAATATTTGTATTTACTGAATATCACCTGTATTCCAGGGTGAGGTCCTTTACATAAAGCATTTCTCTTAATCCTCATAGGTTTATAGACTACATGTAACTGAAAAACAGTTCTATAGAAACGAGTATATATGACCATACTGTGATAATGTGACCAAGAAACACAGCCCTAACTTTCAGGCAATGGAGCCTTCCCAGGAAACTAATCCATTAGGATACATTTGACAGACCTTTTTTGAGAGTTGGAGAAATATGTTTTATGTGTGTTTTATTATATCTAATATCTGAATTATTATATTTGGATCTTGAAAGAGAATGTAGTTTGTAAATTTTAAGCATTAAATAAACATTAGATATCACACATGTATTACATGTAGATTGAAACTTGGACTGTCCTAGAAATGATGAACTTACTCTGGCATCTGCAGATACCCCTGGTGAACAAATTGCTTTTCAGTGAGTCAAATGTGGTTACTTTTGTTTTAAAGATCATATTTTATTTTTTTTCCATTTATTTTTATTAGTTGGAGGCTAATTACTTTACAATACTGTAGTGGCTTTTGCCTTACATTGACATTAATCAGCCATAGATTTACATGTATTCCTCATCCCGATCCCCCCTCCCACCTCCCTCTCTACCCAACCCCTCTGGGTCTTCCCAGTGCACCAGCCCCAAGCACTTGTCTCATGCATCCAACCTGGGCTGGTTATCTGTTTCACCCTTGATAATATATATGTTTTGATGCTATTCTCTCAAAACATCCCACGCTTGCCTTCTCCTACAGAGTCCAAAAGTCTGTTCTGTACATCTGTGCCTCTTTTTCTGTTTTGCATATAGGGTTATCATTACCATCTTTCTAAATTCCATATATATGTGTTAGTATACTGTATTGGTCTTTATCTTTCTGGCTTACTTCACTCTGTATAATGGGCTCCAGTTTCATTCATCTCATTAGAACTGATTCAAATGAATTCTTTTTAATGGCTGAGTAATATTCCATGGTGTATATGTACCACAGCTTCCTTATCCATTCGTCTGCTGATGGGCATCTAGGTTGCTTCCATGTCCTGGCTATTATAAACATTGTGCTGTGATGAACATTGGGGTGCACATGTCTCTTTCAGATCTGGTTTCCTCAGTGTGTATGCCCAGAAGTGGGATTGCTGGGTCATATGGCAGTTCTATTTCCAGTTTTTAAAGAAATCTCCACACTGTTCTCCATAGTGGCTGTACTAGTTTGCATTCCCACCAACAGTGTAAGAGGGTTCCCTTTTCTCCACACCCTCTCCAGCAATTATTGCATGTAGACTTTTGGATAGCAGCCATCCTGACTGGCGTGTAATGGTATCTCATTGTGGTTTGATTTGCATTTCTCTGATAATGAGTGATGTTGCGCAACTTTTCCTGTGTTTGTCAGCCATCTTTATGTCTTCTTTGGAGAAATGTCTGTTTAGTTCTTTGACCCATTTTTTGATTAGGTCATTTATTTTTCTGGAATTGAGCTGCAAGAGTTGCTTGTATATTTTTGAGATTATTCCAAAGCATTTCCCCTAAAATCAGGAACAAGACAAGGGTGCCCACTCTCACCACTACTATTCAACATAGTTTTGTAAGTTTTGGCCACAACAATCAGAGCAGAAAAAGAAATAAAAGGAATCCAGATAGGAAAAGAAGAAGTGAAACTCTCACTGTTTGCAGATGACATGATTCTCTACATAGAAAACCCTAAAGACTCTACCAGAAAATTACTAGAGCTAATCAATGAATACAGTAAAGTTTCAGGATATAAAATTAACACACAGAAATCCCTTGCATTCCTATACACTAACAATGAGAAAACAGAAAGAGAAATTAAGGAAACAATACCATTCACCATTGCAACAAAAAGAATAAAATACTTAGGAGTATATCAACCTAAAGAAACAAAAGACCTATACATAGAAAACTATAAAACACTGATGAAAGAAATCAAAGAGGACACAAACAGATGGAGAAACATACCGTGTGCGTGGATTGGAAGAATCAATATTGTCAAAATGAGTATACTATCCAAAGCAATCTATAGATTGAATGCAATCCCTATCAAGCTACCAACGGTATTCTTCACAGAACTAGAACAAATAATTTCACAATTTGTATGGAAATACAAAAAACCTCAATAGCCAAAGTAATCTTGAGAAAGAAGAATGGAACTGGAGGAATCAACCTGCCTGACTTCAGACTATACTACAAAGCTACAGTCATCAAGACAGTATGGTACTGGCACAAAGACAGAAATATAGATCAATGGAACAGAATAGAAAGCCCAGAGATAAATTCATGTACCTATGGACACCTTATCTTTGACAAAGGAGGCAAGGATATACAATGGAAAAAAGACAACCTCTTTAACAAGTGGTGCTGGGAAAACTGGTAAAAGAATGAACCTAGAATACTTTCTAACACCATACACAAAAATAAACTCAAAATGGATTAAAGATCTAAATGTAAGACCAGAAACTATAAAACTCCTAGAGGAGAACGTAGGCAAAACACTCTCTGACATAAATCACAGCAGGATCCTCTATGACCCACCTCCCAGAATATTTGAAATAAAAACAAAAATAAACAAATGGGACCTAATGAAACTTAAAAGCTTTTGCACAACAAAGGAAACTATACACAAGGTGAAAAGACAGTCTTCAGAATGGGAGAAAATAATAGTAAAGAACTTATTTTATAGCACTGAAGATACCACCTTTATTTTTCTTATTCTAAAACCATGAATGGATAGTGAAAGTTGCTCAGCTGTGTTCAACTCTTTGTAACCCCATGGACAGTACTCCACCAGGCTACTCTGTCCATGGGTTTTCCAGGCAAGAATACTGGAGTGGGTTGCCATTTCCTACTCCAGGGGATCTTCCCAACTCAGAGATCAAACCCGGGTCTCCCAAATTATAGGCAAATTATTTACTGTCTGAACCATCAGGGAAGTCCATGAGGGAGAAGTGTGCATTAATTTGTATCACAAAAATAGTGGTTCCTTGCTGTTACTGGATTGAAAATTCTGTCTTAAGATTGACAAATGATGACTGAAGAAAATATACATTCTCTGATTGGAACCTATTAAACTTCTATTGTGAACCATAACTTTTTGTTGTTGTTATTAAGAACTGATGGTCTGGAATGCCAGAACTGATAGACAGGATTTATTAGGTATGCACTTGAGATCTAGTGGCCTTATGAAAGGAGACTTACACCCACGAACTGAAGGAGTTATTATTTACTAAAAGCCACCACTGATAAAACACAGTAGACCATGTCATATTTATAAACACTGAACTGAGAAAATACATGACTCCACCCAACAAATTCCCTAACTGGTCAGATTTTAGCTGACTTATTAAAGACAACTCTTATGTGAAAACCTCTAAGAAGGTAAAAAACTAGTTATTGACAATTTATTCTTCTCTTGGTCCACTAGATGATTTCACCTGCCCTTATTTAAAAATTAGAAGCTATTGCATAAGAATCTAGAGCTCCAGCTTTCCATGAAAATCAAATCTAGCATTTGATTTGATAGGATTTGTGGATACAAATTCATGCTGGAAAAAAATCAGAAAAATTAACTTGTTTATTTAGACAAGGCATGAACTCTTTAGTTTATCATTGACCTTACCCATCCCTATTACTCCTTCAGTTTTTTGTTCATTTGTTTCATTTTGTTTTTTAATACCCATGCTATTCACTTATTTGCCTGATCTGTTTCTCTAATCTAATCCAGATATGTTGCATTTCTGAGTTAGCAGTAAAGATGGGCATTTGAAAGCTGCTCAAATTTCTGAAGATGTGATGTATTGTTCAGTATTATAGCAGTTTTTTACACAAAGATTGCTTTTGGTGTATATGGACTATTAAATTTACTTTGATTTATTTTTTTCTATTAAATTGCCAAAAGTAACAAAAATCAGCCTTTTATTTTTATAAACGTATTTCTTTATATAAAAACATATGAGAAAATTAAAGTGATCAGTGAGTGACTCTACCTTATTGTATTTTCTGTGATCTTCAATGATAAAATTTGCCTAATTTACATACATTACAAATTTGGTATTTATTCAGTCTTTTAATATCACGGGTGGCTAGACATTCACATAATAAATATCCTTTTACCTTGCATCAGTTGAACTTCAAGAAAAATTAATTACATTCATTATTTTCTGATTTATTTCTTTCTGTAATTTAAGTATCCCCATGACAACCACAAATTTTGGCTAATTTCAGAACAGCAGACACACC
Organism: Muntiacus reevesi; assembly: GCF_963930625.1. Taxonomy (NCBI): domain Eukaryota; kingdom Metazoa; phylum Chordata; class Mammalia; order Artiodactyla; family Cervidae; genus Muntiacus; species Muntiacus reevesi. The sequence continues at coordinate 154,389,530 of NC_089251.1, read as the reverse complement.
TTTCTGTAGCATTCTCTGCATTTATCAATTGGTTTTTTAGAAGGTTAGAAAGTCTAAAGGCTTTTTTAGTGATATTTTATAATAATATTCTTTAATTTAGAATGAAAAATCATATGTACATCAGAGCTGTTTATTTCACTTGACATTCTACCTCATTATGTCCTGTTCTTAGACAAGTCTATATTCCATTTAACCATTACCTAGAAGTTACAATGAAAAATAACTCTACATGTATATTGGATTCTTTTGAAACTATGGTGGACAAAAAAAAGACTTAAAAAATTATGTCTTGAGATATCTGATAGGAAAAACACGTAATTCCTGTTTTTGTTCTTTTTAAATTTCTGTCCATGTGTGCTAAGGAGAACAAAGAAAATTCTCTTTCATAAGGACTTATAGTCCTCCCCAAATTGTCACCATCATCATCACTCTCCTCATTTTCTGACTTCATTTGTTAAATATCACTTGGGTAATTTGTTTCCTCCTTTTTCTATTTTAAGAAAGATTAAAATGAAAAATAATTTTTTCTAATTATCAAAGGCATGATATTGGAGAATCAGTAAGTGGATTTGTCTGATGTTTAAATAAATTGATTCTACACTTTTCCAAGGCTTCCCAGATGGCCCAGTTTTAAAGAATCTGCCTGCCAAGAGATGTGGGTTTGATCCCTGGGTCAGGAAGATCTCCTGGAGTAGGAAATCGCAATCCATTCCAATATTCTAGCCTGGAAAATTTCATGGACAGGGGAGCTTGGCAGACTTCAGTCCATGGGGTTGCAGAGTCAGACACAACTGAGTGACTGAGCATATACACATTTGTGTTTGTTTCTGTTGTATAATAAAGTGAATCAGCTATATGTTATCATACATCCCCTCTCTTGGGCTATCCTCCCACCCCTTTCCATCCCACCTACATAGGTCACAAGAGAGCACCAAGCTGGGCTCCTTGTGCTATAGAGCAGGTTTCCACTAGCTATCTGGTTTACATATGGCAGTGCACATACATCAATCCAAATCTTCCAAATCACCTCCCTGCCTTCGCTTCCAGGTATCAGGATGGTCAAGTGATCTAAGATACCAGACTCAAGCAAGGAGATCAAGCCAGTCAATCCTAAAGGAAATCAACCCTGAATATTCATTGGAAGGACTGATGCTGAAGCTGAAGCTCCAATACTTTGACCACCTGATGCAAAGAGCCGAATCATTGGAAAAGACCCTGATGCTGGGAAAGACTGAAGGTAGGAGGAGAAGGAGATGACAGAGGATGAGATGGTTGGATGGCATCATCAACTCAATGGACATAAGTTTGAGCAAACTCTAGAAGATAGGATAGTGAAGGACAGGGAACTTTGGCATGCTGAAGTCCATGGGGTCACAAATAGTCAGACACAACAGAGCTACTGAACAAAAAGCCTCCATTTCCACCCATCCATTCTCTATTCCTGCTCTGAAAATAGGTTCATCTGTATGATATTTCTAGATTCCACATATTATGTTAACTCATAAATGTGGAAACTTTAACATTTTTAAAGTAGCATGTCCATCATCTGACAAAAAGGACAAACCATTCATTTTACATAACCATATGGGAATATTGCTTCTGTATTGCTCAAAAAACATGTGTAAATTTCTGTATAAGGGAGAGGAGAGTAGTGACTAAGGTCATAGATTTCAGATTCTGACTTGGCAAGGTGTCAGGTATGTTATTTTGGGAAATGTTATCTAAGTTCTCTCTGTCTCAGTTCTCTTCTATATAGTCTATGTTTGTCACAATGATTAAATGTTTACTTTTACCTATAGAACTTAGAATAGTGAGCAGGTATAGCAAGTACCATATATATTTGTTCTTATTTTGTCAATGAGCACTTCTAGAAGTGGGAGCCCTTTTGAAGATAGAAGAAAAAACAGAAAAGCAACTTAAGCGAACTGATTAACTAAAGAGTCCCTATATCCAAATGGTAGCAAGTACACGAAACAAAACATGTTTACTTCTCTATTTATTATCAGGACACATTTGGAAGAATGAGCTCATGAAGCAAGGCCATAAAAAATCTTTGCAAAAATGTAAATATCATGCAAGACCAAAATCCTACCATCATGCAAGGTGCCATCCCTATAGCAACTATAGAATTTTTTTCTTTATAGTCAGAAAAAGTAGACTATTCTCCAAGGAAGATAGGCCACTGATGAATAAAAATATTGTGGACAAATAAGTAACAAAAACTCCAGGCTTTGTTTTTAAAAAGTTTCTCTGACTTTTGATATGTTTTTGATTTGGGGCTAGATAGAACATAAGAGAGGATAGGTATGGAAGGAGAAAGGGATATAAGAACTAGAAAAAACTACTGACCTAAAAAGTATTTTAATTACCTTTCCACATTGACTTTCTTTAAATGGCAATTACATTAGATTTTTAGAGTCTGGTGATAGCATTTTCCCTACAGCCCGATTTGCAAACTCCTCTCCAGAGTGTCTGCTTAGTCATCTGCTTAGTCATGTGGCTTGCTACATTTCTGATTCATTGAGAGAATGTGAATATCCTATTTTCTGAATTTGTAAGCTTTATAGAGTCCCATAGTGACAGCCTGTAATTTGTATGTGTAAATTATTTTCCAATTGCACATTTTCTAGCAACTCTTTCAAATGTTAAAAAAAAAAAAATCTTCCAACAAACTGTTGGAAAATACTGGCTGGAGAAACTTGCATAAGAGCACCCAGTGCCAAAGTAATGGTTTGGTGACTACCCTTGGACTACTTTCTACATTTATGGGCTAGTGGAGGCTAAGCAATGTTGGTTCGCTATGAAGCTGCATGGGAGTATTTCATTTGGAAAATTCAAGGGAGGACTGCAATTAGAGTAAAGAAAACATAAGTATTTCAATTTTAAATTTTAAGACCTCATATGCAATATTGGGCTTACCTGGTAGCTCAGTGGTAAAGAATCCTCCTGCAATGCAGGGGACAGGAGTTCAATCCCTGGGTTGGGAAGATACCCTGGAGGAGAGCATGACAACCCACTCCAGTATTTTTGTCTGGAGAATCCCATGGACAGAGGAGTCTCGTGGGCTACAGTCCATAGGGTCACAAAAAGTTGGACATGACTGAAGCGACTTAGCAGGCAGGCGTGCAGTTTTAATTTTTAGCCAGAGTAACATATTTAGAGACATCATTAAGATACTATGGGTATTATAAAGAGATCACAATTGGACCCCACACTAGGTTGCTAGTTTTAGGGGGCATTCTTCATCTTCAGAAAAAGCTTAGGACTTCTCATTCCAGTTTTGTTGGTATCAGCAGTCACAGAGACAAGCAGGAACTCTTTTAAATGTATTAAAAATAAGGACTGGTATTTAACAGTTATGGCTAAGTACAAATCACAGAAAATATACATATATTCAGGTATACATTGTAGGTGAAAAGTAGCATACAGTAGTTTGAAGGGCTTATAATGACAAAATAATGTACTTTAGTTAACTTCCCTCATGTTTTATTTTCAACTAACATTAAATAGAATTAATATCTAACTGTTCTACATCTTGATTCAATTTCAACTAACCCTTCCATCTCATTACAAGCAACTCAATCATCTGATTGGGGTCCAATGAAAGCATTTTCCTTACTTCCAACACCACGGCCATTCGTAATTGGATGGCTATGATTTTTCAAGCAGTAAGCAGTTTGTTTTTTTGTCTTACATCCCCAAGGTACAAATAAATAGATGCACTACTGTATTAATGCCTGTTTTACAAAACTGCTTCAGTTGTAATATACATTTTTAATATAATAAACTGACTGCATTATGAAGAAAAATTCCAGAATGAATAAACTCATAAAAATTCATTGGTAATGCCTGCTTCTCAATTAAGGAAAGCCTGTCTATCGAGCTTAGAATTGCTTATAATGAGTGGAAAGCTTTATCATGTTTTCCACAATCACTGCAGCTAATGCTTACTTTTAGGTTGGCTAGTTATTCATTTGGGCTATATTTCAAGGTCAAGTTCCATGGACTCTTTTTATCAGAATCAAAAGAAAAAAGCCCGATTTGTCAGACCCTGTTACTATTCCATCTGGGGAAGCAGCAGTGTAACTTGTCCAAATATAACATGCATTCTGAAGAGAAGGTACTAGATCTGAAAGGTTTCATACTCTCTGCCATTACATGAATGTCACAGAAGGGGAAGAAGGGATTATCAGAAATTATAATCATAGAGTTGATCGACAGTCCATGCAGAAATTCCAGATTTCTGCTCCCCGAGGCTTCCTTTTCCTTGCCTTGTCCTTCTTCCCACATCTAACATGTTACAGTATTTTGACAACTGAAGAACATCTCTGGAGTACTGATTACTCTGCCTACGATCTCCTTGCCTATGAGAAGCTATGTGCTAAGTCACAGACTACCAGAAAAGCCTTTCAAAAGACAGTTTATTCTTCATTATTACTGAAGAATGCTACAGTGAGTGATCTGAGGAAGTGTAAGTGGCCAAAGGATACATTTTAAATTTGTTTTGCCCCAAGGCATTACAGAGTAAAATCATGGTGTGAAATTAATCTGGTCAGCAAGAGAATGCAGGGGTTCACAAAGCATCTGCCGGCTGCCTCTGGAATAACACACTGCATTTGTCTAGACTTTACTTATGATCTATTTTTGCATAACTAGTCGTTACTGCTGAAAGCCAAATTATAGCAGCCTTGTGTAACAGATTACCTCAAAAGAAGACAAATTCTGGAGCAAATGGTTTTCTAAAAATTTTTAAAAAATATATTTTTAGACTATCATTTGTGTCCAGGAGGCCCCTAAGTCCCTCAGTACCTCCAGCTTTTTTAGAGTCACAAGAGAACCACAAAAAGAAAAGATAAGGAACAGAAAAATGGCATTATTTCTTCCCTATTTTCTGAGATCACAACCCACAATTTGGGACTACCATTTTCAGACTTTTATTTTTCCTTCAAATCCAGTTCATTGTCTAAGAGGCTTTGAGGGACTGGAAGGTCCTGTGTCTCATGTGGAAGTGAGTGTTTCTCAGGATGACATTCAGTGAAAACTTTTCCAGAAGCACTTGTTAGTCTGATGAGTGCATTTCAGCTTCACATCAACATTTTTTTTTCCTTTTTGCAATTTAATTTGCACAAAAAGCAGGCCGTGCTCTTCTGCCTCCAAAAATATGTACGGGTGGGTGTGTATACAAGAGCAAGAGAGACAAGCATAGTGAGGAGAGAGGAACGAGGAACTGAAGAAGCTTGAATTCCACTTGTTCCATCCTTCAAGCTTCATTTGGGCTTTTCTTTATTAGAGAACAGTGCTTATTAGAGACTCTTCTGGGAGGTTTTTAATATTTCAAGAAATGGAGCTTTGAACAAAGAAACTGGGGAGGAAGTATTAGAGGCACACTGAATCTAAAAATTGTCTTAAAAATGAAGTTCAGAGTAAGAGCTTAGCTGGTGAAGTTGTTTCTATACTTGTACCATGTAATCGGACTCAAAATTAGTGCTTATGGTGATGACACTGATGGTTACAGTTTTAAGCCCTGAAGAACAGAACATAATCTGTCATGAAGTGTGTTGCAATCATACGATCCAGTGAGAGAAGGGTGTTATAATAAGCATATCTTATACTTACCATCAACACTACTACACAATTTCTTGGCGAAGGCAGTGACTACACACATGATTCAGTGAAAGCAAAATCTGATATACCTTCATGGATAACTTTCACTACAATGAACTAATATGTTGGTGCCTTACTAGGTAGAACTTCCACTGGTATCAACTGGTGCAGAAGGCCCACCATAGGACAATCTCATCTCAAACTCTGGAAACCAGTATTTCCTCGGCATACACTATTTACAGTTGACATTAACAAATTGTGATTTTGAGATGTATCTTATTCTATATATGTATGGATGAAAAATTAATTTAAAAATTAATTAGCGAGCAAATGAATGAAGTACAGTATCTTCTGATTTTTTAAAAATCTGTTTTTTTCTTAATTGAAACTCAGTTACCAAATTGTCTCTTTAAAAATATATATAAACAAGGATGATAACACATGAGAATTGTTATTACTGACAATAAAACATAGACCTGCATTGCCCAAAGAATAAATGGAATAGCCAGGTGATAGACTTGACCCTGAAAAATAAGGACCAGAGTGAGAAGTCTCATTTGTCTTAATTAGGCTCTGATTCAGTATCTTGAATACCCTCACTTGCTCAGCCCAATACTGTACAGTGGAAGACTCAGTACAAAGCTTATTAAACAAATTAAGTAACAGAAATTAAAGCCATCCCTTGCAGGGTGATTTAGGTGTATCTCACAGTGCAAAATGATTCCCCAGTGACATACAGAAGAGTATGTATGGCCCCTTGACATTGCATCCTTAGTTCTTTGCTTCACTCTTGGTTTTCTTCTGATTTGGCTCACTTTTCCTAATGTGTCTCACATTCATGCCATTGGAAATGCTTCCTGGGCACACATTCCATGGTCCAAGCAGCCAGGACCTTGCAGTCTTCTTTACATCCAGCCCTACTATAGCTTCCTAAGGAACATGGGGCACCTGGCATGCTTCTTTTCAGCCTCTCTCTGTCTTTGGTATAAGTCCTCCCTACTGCTCTAAAGTCTTGGAAATATGCTGAATTTAGTGCACTGAGTTTATATTTTCATTCTCTTTATAAAATTCAGAATGAGGTAGATCATCCAGCATTATTTCCTTGGAGTTTTTCTCCCCTAGGGATGACTTATAACCCAAGTTTAAAGCATCAGGTATTTAAAAAAAAACAACTCTACAGGTGATTCCAATGTCTAGCAAAATTTGCAAACATTTTAAGGTGGTCACCATGACTACTGTATTTGTTTGAAGAAACTAAGCATTCTAATTTTTTTTTTTTCTTTGACTGTACCATGCAGCTTGTGGGACCTTAGTTCCCCAACCAGGCATCAAACCTATGCCCCATGCAATGGGACAGCTGAGTCTTAACTATGAGTCTTGCTGCAAATGCTGATTAAAGAACCATAGGGGAAATTTAGGAAAGGTGAATTGTGTTTTTTTAGTGAAAATCCAGAAAGAGATGATTGGGGGTTTATTTCAAAGACTCGTCCTCGAAATCACTGGTTTCAGCAGAATGAAGAGTAAACTGTTCTCAAACAAACCTTCTCCTGGCACTGGGAAGTGCCAACCCCTAGGGACCATCCTGCCATTAGCCCCCTAATCTCCACACTCCTGAAGAGGGGCGTTAGTGATGAGCATCCATTTAGAATGACCTTGGAGTAGCATGAACAGGTGGCAGCACCAAGGGGTTGAAGCTAGGGGGCCTGCACTTGGCTTTCTGAGTGATATGACCAAAGAGAGTTGGGCCCAAGAGGATGAAAAATGATAAACATTACATAGTTGGCTGAGGGTAAGTATTCTGGAATCTTGCAAGTTATGTTCTTAGGGGTTTCTAGAGTGGTTGGGAAAGACTTGATCAGGGAGAAGGAGGGCTGGAGATCCCATAAAAGCAATTAGGGGGTGGTAATCCAGAGAAACATGTGATACCCACAAAAGAATAATGTATTCATACATAATAAACCACTGACTGCACTAGGAAGGCTGCCAATTTTTATCTCATGCATAACTCAGTAATCCATTCTGTCCAGCTGAGGACAACACTGGGGTGATTGTGAGTGACTGTGAAGAACTGTCTTTTGTGTTGTTAAATACTAAATGCAAGGTTTACATCAAGACAGAATAACTGGCTGTAGGATCTCTTCACCTCCCTATCTTCACCATTTTCAAAGGACTAATATAGGCACTAGAATCAGAGATTTCTCTCCATCTTGTTGTACAGGCACTAGTTATTTGGTACTGTTGCTGTTGTAACTATTTCTAACCTCATGGAAGGTAAGTTAAGCCAGAGAGAGACCAGGATATCACACAGTTCAGTGGAGTCATGCAAACAGAATTTGATACTGCTGTAAAAGTAGCGAGTGACCTTAGGGCGCAGAGTCACACTATCAATTGTAAAACTCCTCATTGGGGGTCGTAAAGATTGCCAAAAACGGCATCTATGAAGGTAGCTAGTGTGGTGCCTGCACATAGCAGATAGTCACTAACTACTTAGTTTAGTAGAAGTGAGCATAGATTATAGATTAGTAAAAAGAAAAAAAATCATTTAATAAACTCAAAGTCATTTGATTCATTAGTGATATATGACTTATTAACTAACAATTGCATTTATCTAATAAGTTCAAAAGATCTATGTTGGAATAATCTACAGGCCACTGATATGAAGAAGTTGAGAAATGAGGAAAAGTGTTTTCTAACTTTTATAATTGACAAAAGTAGAGAAAACTATACTTAGAATACAGCTATTCAAAACTTTGTATCAGTGAGTTAATTAGCATGTACAGTAGGAATGAGCAAATCATATGTCAGTCTTCCTTAGAACCTACAATTTAGAACCTCACACATAAAAATATTAACTTTGTATCTCATTTAAATCATGTGGTAATGCTAAGTTTAAGAAAATTCTTCAGTGGTCAATAGAGGGCCTACATTTAAATATGAATTATTACTTTTGATAAAATTATAAGTCTAAGAATTAGTTTTTGCTCAAGACATATATTAGACCTTTTAAAACATATATATTTTAGATATGAAAAACGTAGAGACTGAACCAAATTATATGTCCATGTTAATTTTAATTTTGTATATAACTTGCATTTTATACAGCAGGATATACCTAAATAAGGGTATTATATTTCAAAAGTTACAAATTTTCACAGATGATTGTGCATCCTAACTTCCATTTCATTTTTCCCTAGTATATATAGTCATGTCATCTCTGCCAATGTATTGATGAACAGCCAATTCTCCAATGCTTATTTGCTGAGGCACTACCATTTTTGAGCAGACTCACTGGTGCTGGCCAATGACCAGGTTTCAAGTGTCAACTTTACTCCATCCAAGAGAGAACAACAACTATTAAGCTGGCTGACCATCATGTATTTTGACAACCATGGGACATTCTAATAAAGACGGTTTTAAATTGTCATTCAGAAGACAAATCTTAACTCATGATGGCTACTATCTGTTGATTTACCATTCTTAGATTTTTCTAGGGGAGAAATCAATGACTATGGTATGAAAAATGCATATTCTAGACTGTCTTTTTGCCAAGAGAAGGCACTGGTCATAGCAAACACCCTCTTCCAACAACACAAGAGAAGACTCTACAAGTGGACATCACCAAATGGCCAACACCAAAATCAGATTGATTATATTCTTTGCAGCCAAAAATGGAGAAGCTCTATACAGTCAGCAAAAACAAGACCAGGAGCTGACTGCAGCTCAGATCATGAACACCTTCTTGCCAAATTCAGACTTAAAGAAAGTAGAGAAAACCACCAGACCATTCAGGTATGACCTAAATCAAATCCCTTACAATTATACAGTGGAAGTGAGAAATAGATTCAAGGGATTAGATCTGATAGAGTGACTGAAGAACTATGGATGGAGTTCGTGACATTGTACAGGAGGCAGTAATAAGACCATCTCCAAGAAAAAGAAATGCAAAAAGGCAAAATGGTTGTCTGAGGAGGCCTTACAAATAACTGTGAAAAGAAGAGAAGTGAAAGGCAAAGGAGAAAAGGAAACATATACCCATCTGAATGAAGAATTCCAAAGAATTGCAAGGAGAGATAAGAAAGCCTTCCTCAACAATGAATGCAAAGAAATAGAGGAAAACAATAGGATGGGAAAGACTAGAGATCCCTTCAAGAATATTAGAGATACCAAGGGAACACTTCATGCAAAGATGGGCACAATAAAGGACAGAAATGGTATGGACCTAACAGAAGCAGAAGATATTAAGAAGCGGTGGCAAGAATATACAGAACTGTACAAAAAAGATGTACATTACCCAGATAATCACTATGGTGTGATCACTCACCTAGAACCAGAAATCTTGGAATGTGAAGTCAAGTGGGCCTTAGGAACCATCACTACAAACAAAGCTAGTGGAGGTGATGGAATTCCAGTTGAGCTATGTAAAATCCTAAGAGATGATGCTGTTAAAGTGCTGCACTTAATACGCCCACAAATTTGGAAAACTCAGCAGTGGCCACAGGACTGGAAAAAGTCAGTTCTCATTCCAATTCCCAAGAAAGGCAATGCCAAAGAATGCTCAGACTACCATACAATTACACTCATCTCACACGCTAGCAAAGTAATGCTCAAAATTCTCCAAGCCAGGCTTCAACAGTATATGAACCGTGAACTTACAGATGTTCAAACTGGATTTAGAAAAGGCAGAAGAACCATAGATCAAATTGCCAATATCTGTTGGATCATCAAAAAAGCGAGAGAATTCTAGAAAAACATCTATTTCTCCTTTATTGACTAGGCCAAAGCCTTTGACTGTGGATCACAACAAACTGGAGAATTCTTCAAGAGATGGAAATAACAGAACACCTGACCTGCCTCCTGAGAAATCTGAATGCAGGTCAGGAAGCAACCATTAGAACTGGACATGGAGCAACAGACCGGTTCCAAATCAGGAAAGGAGTACATCAAGGCTGTATACCGTCACCCTGCTTATTTAACTTAAATACAGAGTACATCATGAGAAACTCTGGGCTGGATGAAGCACAAGCTGGAATCAAGACAGCAGGGAGAAATATCAACAACCTCAGATATGCAGACACCACTCTGATGGCAGAAAGTGAAGAAGAACTAAAGAGACTCTTGATGAAAGTGAAAGAGAAGAGTGAAAAAGTTGGCCTAAAACTCAACATTCAGAAAATTAACATCAAGGCATTTGGTCCCATCACTTCATGGCAAATAGATGGGGAAACTGTGGAAACAGTGAGAGACTTTATTTTTGGGGGCTCCAAAATCACTGCAGATGGTGATTGCAGCCATGAAATTAAAAGATGCTTGCTCCTTGGAAGAAAATTTTTGACCAATTTAGACAGCATATTAAAAAGCAGAGACATTACTTTGTCAACAAAAGTCTGTCTCATCAAAGACATAGTTTTTCCAGTGGTCATGTATGGATGTGAGAGTTGGACTATGAAGAAAGCTGACTGCCGAAGAATTGATGCTTTTGAACTGTGGTGTTGGAGAAGACTCTTGAGAGTCCCTTGAACAGCAAGGAGATCCACCCAGTCCATCCTAAAGGAAATCAGTCCTGAATATTCATTGGAAGGACTGATGCTGAAGCTGAAACTCCAATACTTTGCCTACCTGATGCGAAGAACTGACTCATTTGAAAAGACCCTGATGCTGGGAATGATTGAAGGTAGGAGGAGAAGGGGATGACAGAGGATGAGATGGCTGGATGGCATCACCAACTCTATGGACATGAGTTTGAGTAAACTCCGGGAGTTGGTGATGGACAGGGAGGCCTGGCATGCTGCAGTCCATGGGGTCTCAAAGAGTTGGACACGACTGAACGACTGAACTGAACTGAGCTGAGACTGTCTGTCTACAGCATTTGTTTTCTGTTTCGAAAGATGCTGGTCTGCCACAGACACTGATGTACATTTTATTGCTTGAAATACTGTATTCTCAAAACCGGGTCAAAGTGCTGACTCTACTCAAATATGCATGAGACAGTTGATGCCTACTCGGGAACACACCAGAACTGCTGGCACAGGTTCAATCAGTAAATAAACATTAAATAGCTTTTTCATTTTTAGATACAATTTTATAAAAACCAGCTTATATTCTTTCATGGTGGAGGGAGAGGGTGAAAATAAAACAGTACTTGTGTCATAAATATGAAGGCAGAGGGAATGAAATGCAATGCTAATTCCATTAATAGTTTTTGATTAGAGATATGGTTGCTCTTGAAAATAGGAAAGATTTTCTGTGTGCTCCCAGTGGTTCTCTTGGGTTTCTTTGATTAGAGGAGTCAAAGACTCTAAGAAAAGTGGAACTGACTTTGCAGAGTTACAATTCTGTATTTAGGGTCTGGGTTTTTGGCTTGTCTTGACCAGAAATGGAAGGTATGCATTGAGGGCAGCAGTGGGGGTTGGGAGTACCAAATAATATATAATGTTTTATCAACTATCTCTAATGAATAGTGCGGAGTTAGAGATTTGTGTAAGAGGGAGACAGTTCTGACTGAGGGTATGGCTTGAGTGCTTGAGGACATAATAACATGAATACTTTACTTGTCACATTAGAGTAATAAGCATGCTAATTTAATTTTCTGACTTAGATGTAACTGATATTCATTCCTCAAATCACACAGATCAAGAGCAGTGCAGAGTTTCTGTTTAGAAACGACTTCAGTGATGCCTGGGTCTCCTTTGACCACAGAGAACTTTGTATCAACTTTAACACATTTTATCATTATATCTCATATTTCATTTGTTTGGGGGGCAATGAGTAAAGTAGTATTACAAGGAACCCTTATAATACCTATCTATATCATTTAGACCTTCATACTGCTGAGAGTAGTCACATTCTTTTCTCTGTTTTGTCCAGAGACTCTTCAGGCAGGCTCCAGAAGTTTGGGTCTGCTGGGATTCTACCTCCCTAGTCTAGTAAAACATAGAAGTACCCCCATGAGGCTGGGGACAGTGCAGTCACCAACTGCATGCAGCTGATTTTGAAGGTTTCTTGGGTTCTCCCACCGACTTTGGAAAGCCTTTTCCTCCTTTCTGACAGGTTTCTGTAACTTTGCATCTTGGGGAGAAAGGCTTTAGAGAAGTTTTTTGTCTTTTTCCTACCAGAAAGCCCATGGAATCTTTATACAAAAATTTCCATACCCTTCCCAGAAACTTTAAAATTGTATATCCCTAATTGTTCCTGCAACAAAAACAAAATTTCCCTCATTGGCCAATGTACCCCACTAGATGACAACCATCAGATTTTGGTATTGTCCCTATCACTTTGTTTCTTTCCAAAACTTCTTTTTTTCCAACCAAATCATTTAGACAATATTAAAATATTTAAAATATATAAAGCTGGAGGCCACCTTAAATATCAGCATGTTTTTGACTTTGAGCCTATTTTGGAGGAGTAATTTAGTTTAATTAACTGAAGTGGCTGTCTTCATTATTCTAGCAAATTAGCAGTGACTTGGGAACAGTGTTTGTACAGGAAAGAATAAAGAGGAGAAAGCATGTGTTTTTAATAAAGTAAGATAAAGACGGTGCAAATCCTATAAAGACTTGGCTTACATAACTGTAATTCTGAAGTATTATTACCAAAACTAAAAGATGTGGCTTTGCTCCGTCAGTCAGGAAGGTGTCTCAAAGGAGGGCAGGGCAACCCATGGACAAACTAGCCTGGCAGGCTACAGTCTATGGGGTTGCAGAGCTGGACACGACTGAAGCGGCTCAGCACCACGCAAGATGGCATGGAAGACTTTTCTCAAGCTTAGACTACTCAAGGTAAGCATGGATTTGTATTCGGAAGGGTAGGATCCTGAATTTGAAATCTAGGGTTCTAGGTTATAGCTTTTAATTGGATAAGGGAATGGAGGAATGAATCAGTATTTCTGGAATTCCAGATTGTTCTTCTCTCTGAAATTAGTTTAAAACCATCTGAGGTGTTGGCAATGCTGCCCAGCAGCTGCCCTGGTCGTCCCTGCAACAACTGGATTAATACAGCTATTGCTATGACAGAGGACTGCCAGAACCCAGGGAATGGCTAAATAACTAGAGGTCTGATTTTTTTTCTTATTTGTCAAAAAAGAGAGAGAGATGAAACCTAACAAGTGTTCCCATAATATCTAATTTTTTTAGGGTATTTCTTCACGCAATATCACAAAGAAACTGAAGCAGGAGCAAGTCTAGACGTCAAAGTCTAGTTATCATTTATTATGTCATACAACTTACGGCATATGGTTAAAGTGTTTTTGAACATAAGAAAAATTAAAATACAGGGTAAAGTCTGGAATAAATAGTATAACAGAACCTTCAATACTGTCTAGAACTGACCTATCCTTTCATTTAACTAATATCTACGAAACACCTAATTAGAGCTAAGTACTTAGGTTACTGAGGATATGGCTGAGAAAACAGATATAAGACCCCCTTGCTTTCCTGGAGTCTACACTCAATATTTGTATTTCATCCATTAATTCTATAGTTCCTCTAAATAAATGAGCTCTTATCCAAAAATGCTGACATGAAACATCTCCTGAATGTTCATATGGACCAGGCACTCTTCTAGCTACTCGACATGCATTGGCACACTTACTTCTCACAGTAACTCTCCGAGGCAGAAACTATGAAAAAATGAAGGCACAGGGCATGAAATTCACTTGCCAAAAGCTCAACAGCTGGGAAGTGGCAGCACCAGGACTTAAACCCGCAGAGGCAGGCCACAGAACTTGCAGCCATATCCCTTCAACCCACTGCCTCCCCACATTGCCTCTGCAATGCTAGGTATTCCTGATTATTTCATTACCATTGACTTAAAAATTAAACACAATGGTACTTTGTTTTTAAAGAACAATTTTCTGTTTATAAACCGGGTATATCACCAGTAACAAATCCTACATATGCCAGCAATATGCAGGCCATGAGAGTACTTAAAAATAAACACAAAAATCACAGTTCTCAAACCTGGTTCTGAATTTGGCAGTTATAAATAATCACAGTTAAAGTGTTCTCTCACCTCTAAGCCACCATATATTGTATCTACAGAATTAAATGTTATTTATTTTGGACTCTGTGCAGAAACCTGGGGCCAAGCAAAGGGGCTGTTGAGGTTGTTAGTCCAAACCCTTCATTCAGAGGCAAGAAATTGAAGTCAAGAGATGTTTTCTGAGATCATGCTGGAGTTCTATCTTACTTAGAGTCTTTGTAATATTCCGATTTTGTTCTTTAACTTAATTTGAGGATTGATAGGCTAAGATGCAGCTTGTATAGAAAGCTGAAGATCAGACAGCTATGAAATTCTCTCCCTGGCAACCCCCAGAATGTTTAATGTAAATATTATGATTTATGGAAATCAGCATTGACATTTCCCAACACTCGGGACAGTTTAATGATGGATTTAAATTTTCTTCAACAGAGTGTACTCACATCCACATATGATATAAAGGAAGCATGACTAAGAGAAAGTGTTAACACACTATAAACCATTAACCTTGGTGATGAACAGATCTACATTTGAATCTCAATTCTCTCTCTTAGTAACATGGAAATCTTGGGCATTTTCCCCCTGGGCCTCAGTTTTCCCATCTGTAAAATGGGGAGATGAACATCTATTACGAGGCTGTTGTAGGCATTAAATAGAATAAGGCATTTTAAGTATCAAAACAATAAACACATACAAAAAGATGAGCTTCAGGACCCTCTGTGGTTTGCTTAATTATTTGAACTGAACAAGGAAATAATTAGCTCACAAGAAGATACCACTTAATCCTATATATTGTACTTCTAGGATAATCTATACCATTTTTCCTCCTGTCCTGAATCGTTCAAATTTCAGTAGAGATAAAGCAGCTTTCCAGACTATGGCAAAAAAGACAGATACAATCTTTGATACTAAGAACTCTTTTTAAGCTTAAAAAAAAAAAAAAAAACTTTCATTGTCTGGCTTAAAATAACATTTT
This sequence comes from Muntiacus reevesi, assembly GCF_963930625.1. Lineage (NCBI taxonomy): Eukaryota > Metazoa > Chordata > Mammalia > Artiodactyla > Cervidae > Muntiacus > Muntiacus reevesi. The sequence continues at coordinate 154,373,977 of NC_089251.1, read as the reverse complement.
CAGCATCATGTGCATCCTTCCTCTCCCTGCATTTTACTTTCTAGTCCTGCCAAACCATCTGTTGTTCCCTGAAAATGCCATGCTGTTCCACACTTCCCTGTATTTATGTGCCATTTCCTCTGTCTCTGATGGCCTTTTCCTTCTTAATTGTTTGCCAAACTCTTGCCTGGTGGTGAGCTCCTTAGAGGCAGTATCTGTGCCTCCCTGGCACAGGGCCTTGAACACTGAGGGTAGGAGGACCATGCGAATGCTTGTTACATGAATGAATGAGGAGGTGACCAAGAAGGGTTTCTTTTTGGCTGTGTGGAGAGGCTTATGGGAACTTAGTTCCCTGACGAGGGATGGAATTTGTGCGCCCTGCAGTGGAAGAACAGAGTTCTAAACACTGGACTGCCAAGAAGTTACCAATGCCATTTTTATATAAATTAGATTTCACAACAATGTAAGGAAATTTGTGCAGTTGTATACTGGCTCTCTAAAAAGACTGAGGCACAAACTTAGAAAATTTATTGACTGATAGCACTATATTATTCAAGTGTGATTATAGTTTCATGAAGGATCAAAGTTGAAGGACAACCCTTATTAGGATGTTTGGATATGTGTTTAGGAGATTATATATTTAATACATCATGTATCATGAAGTTTGTAAATCTAGGTATATCATTTTTAATGCAAAAACTAGCTAGCTTTGATACTAGCCAGCATTTTAGCCATCAGTAAAGTACATACATGGCACATAGTTAGCGCTTATTATGCTACATTCAAAATAATACTACATGGTACTCAGTGGAAGATAATATATTAAAAAATATACCTTAACACATTTATATCGACTATCACATCATAAAAATTACCTACGGGTATAGCGATGATATATATTACTTCACATTTCAGTACCTCTAGAATTAGTAAGAGAGAAGGCAATGGCACCCCACTCCAGTACTCTTGCCTGGAAATCCCATGGACAGAGGAGCCTGGTAGGCTGCAGTCCATGGGGTCACGAAGAGTCGGACACGACTGAGCGACTTCACTTTCACTTTTCACTTTCATGCATTGGAGAAGGAAATGGCAACCCACTCCAGTGTTCTTGCCTGGAGAATCCCAGGGATGGCGGAGCCTGGTGGGCTGCCATCTATGGGGTCTCACAGAGTCGGACACAACTGAAGCGTCTTAGCAGCAGCAGCAGCAGAATCAGTAAGAAACTCAAAATGAAGCATTCAAAGTATGAATCCTCTCCTAGAGTTAGAAAAATAACTAAAACTACTCATAAAATGTTCAGCTGAAACCAGGAATAAAAACTAATTGTGGACAATCTATGCATCAAGAGGAAATGTTTACTTTGTGAGTTTAGAAAGAAAGCAAATTTTAAAATGACAAAAATGCTAAATTATTCAAAGCCTAAACTATTCTTTAATGTTTAACTCATGTCCTATCTCTTTTTTGAGGTTTTCCCTACTGACTACCTGTCATCCTATTATTTGATCAATCATTCCTTTCTGAATGACTACATATCACACTTCTTGATCTCATTATTTTATATATGTGTGTGTGTGTGTCTGTGTGTCTGTGTGTGTCTGTGTGTGTATGTACATATACAAAGAGTCATGTCTGACTCTTTGTGACCCTATGGATGGTCCCTCCAGGCTCTTCTGTCCATAGGATTCTCCAGGAAAGAATACTGGAGTGGTTTGCCATGCCCTCCTCCAGGGGAATCTTCCTGACCCAGGGATTGAACCCACATATCTTATATCTCCTGCATTGGCAGGCAGTCTCTTTACCACTAGCATCACCTGGGAAGCACATATGTGTGTGTGTGTGTGTGTGTGTGTGTGTGTGTATTCATTCACTCCGTTAAAGACTACAAGCTCCTCTTCAAAGAGAAGACATTATCTTATAAGATTCTTTCCTAACACCACTATGCTGTAACCGCATTAGATGGATAATAAATATTTGGTTCTTATTTGTTAACAAATGCCAAATGGGGAACTGCAACCACAGTAATCAAGACTGTTTCGCTATCACTGTTTGTAGTTAAGGAAAACCTTCAGGCAGGAGTGCACTCAAGCTGGAACAGAGCAGACAGTGCTGAGAGGGGGGTCAAGACAGAAGGACAGCGCTGGGCGCTGATTCTTCGCTTGAAATACAGATTGTCTCCTATTCCCTAGGCAATCTGCTGCTGAGCAGAGATGAGTTACAGTAACCAGATTGGTTCATTAAAACATGGCCCCTTTCATTCACCATGACTCATCTTCATGACGAAGCTGTGATTCTGCGGACTGAATGTGCTAGTTTTGCTACTCTCATGATACCTAAAAGAAAAGATAAAACTTAATTTCTAATGACTTCATCATATTGAGTTTACTGCCTTTGCATAGCTTAACCTCCATATGGCTGCGCTGTGCTCCGTCACTTCAGTCGTATCCAACTCTTTGCGACCCCATGGACTGTAGCCTGTCAGGCTCCTCTGTCCATGGAGATTCTCTAAGCAAGAATACTGGAGTGGGTTGCCATGCCCTCCTCCAGGGGATCTTGACCCAGGGATGGAACCCACATCTCTCATGTCTCCTGCATTGGCAGGCAGGTTCTTTACCACTAGCTCCACCTGGGAAGCCCAACCTTTATATAGACTCAATATCTAATAAAATTTGGTGATGCAAAGAACAGTCATAATAGACTCTTTGAGCAATGGGCTACTCTAACTGCTTAGTATTGAAAGTTTGTAGATTTGCTCAAGGAACTGCTCCAGATAATTAAAAAGTCTTTCCCTCATCCTTCAATCTCTCTCACCTCACTGTCCTGTTCCACTAAACTTCACTGCCATGTTAACATTATTACCTGTTTTATTCACTTCTATATCCCCAGAACAAGTGCCTGATACATAAAATGTTGAGTTAATGAATGAAAGTCATTTTGCCATATCAGTTTTTTGGAGGCCTGGAAGTGAAAACCAAGGACTTGAAATTTTGTCTGAGATTGGAGTTGTTGATGTAAAGTAACAGGGCCAGTGAGAAGTGCTGGGGTCACCATTTCTTTACCAAGGCCTTAGACAAATCTTCTGGGCTTCCCCGGTGGCTCAGATGGTAAAGAATCTGCCTGCAAGGCAGGAGACCCAGGTTCCATCCTTGAGTTGGGAAGATCCCCTGGAGAAGGAAAAAGCTACCCACTCCAGCCTTTGTTTTATAGATAGACTTCATGATTGCCAGAGGCTCAGTATTCCAAGGGTATTTTCCACTGTGACATTTCTGGTTTAGAAAGGGACACCTTGTTGGTCTGCTTTTTAAGATTTTGAGAGCCTTATACCCCTGAGGTAGAGCAAGTGTGTTTGTATATGTGGGGGGTAGGTCAAGGTAAGTGGAGAAGAGAAAATACCCGGAAGGTTTGGCAGGAGCCTAGTTTCAAAGTCACTAATGAGCCTGAAATATGAGTCTCTGAATGAGTCATATTAATGGTGTTTGTCACCATTTGGTTTGGCTCAAATGCTGTGCAATTTGTTGAATTTGTTCTCATACAACATCTAGCGATAGAAATTTAAGATAACATATTTTATCAGAATTGTTGAAAAAATTCATTAAACTCTAGTAGAAAAACCACTTTCTGACACAAGTCAGAACTGAGAAGCTGCTCGGGGAAGCACACAAACAGAAAATTTAAAGTCACTCACTAAGGAAAGAGCCAGCAGCGCAGCAACCCACCCACAGAGCCACAAAACCACAGCAAGCGACAGAGCAACTGAAAAGTCAGCCAGAGATCTGTTTATTAAAGTTCACGGGCAGAGACAGACCCAAGTTTGTGTAGAGCCTGAGTTCATACAATTTTGTAGAACTTCAGACAGTAAAGAATCCGCCTACAAGGCAGGACATCTGGGTTCGATCCCTGGGTTGGGAAGATCCCCTGGAAGGAGGCATGGCAACCCACTCCGGTATTGTTGCCTGGAGAATTCCATGGACAGAGGAGCCTGGCAGGCTACAGTCCATGGGGTCCCAAAGAGTTGGACACAACTGAGCCACTTTCACTTCACTTCTATGAAAAAAAATAAAACACCGAAAATGCTCAATTATACATAGAGGCCTGGAAGGGGACTGTGCAAGAAGTGAGGGGCCCTGAAGTTGATGTTACATGCATTACACAATATAACAGCTTCCGTGCAAGGCCATGGTCAGTCTGCCCATGCAGCACTGATAATTTTTTTTTCAATGTTGTTATTTATTTATTTGGCTGCACTGGGTCTTAGTTGCGGCACACAGGATCTTCCCTTCTCATTGTGGCATGAGGGATCTAGTTCTGAGACCAGGGATCAAACTTGGGTCCCCTGTATTGGGAGCACAGAGTCTTAACCACTGGATTGCCATGGAAGTCCCAGGACTGATGATGTTTCTAGAACAGCTTCTTCAGGTAGGTCCAAATCAGGAAAATTAAGATATATGGGAAAAGAAATGAGGAAAGAACAGGGAGAAAGGCCGCTGTGGCAGCACTGATGCCCTGGTAATTAAGCACTGCAGTGGGAGCAATGAGCAGGAGCAGTGCTGACTGCACATGAAAGTCCATTTTGAAGAGAGAGAAGAAAAGAGCTTTGCCTTGTGGGAACCAAAAAGCTATTTAAATCTGAGAATCCAGTCTAGGGTCATCACTCCGTCATGCTAAAGGCTTATCAACCATAGGACAGTTATTTTATGGCTGGAAAATTGCTAGACAATTGTGGAGCTCACCCCTAGGAAATAGAGGAAATGCCCAGGAACATTTTACAGGCTTCCAGTCTCCATTTCCCATCCCCCTCGCATTTGTCTCTGCTCCTCCCTCCCACTCTGCCACTTCCACACCAGTGTTTCCACACAGACTCAACCTGTGAAATCGCACATTCATTTGGATGAAAATTGTACGACAGAAGTAGTTACATAAAGTCCATCCAAATGCAGCATTGTGTACTTTCAAATTCAAAGACTTTCAAATTTGTGATGCATAATGTAAGCAATTAGTCAACTGGCTTGAGTCAGGGATGGTTTGAAAGTCAAATATTCAGACCAGTTTGGAGATATGAACATGAAAGTTGCTCAGTCGTGTCCCTTTGCGACCCCAAGGACTACACAGTCCGACGAATACTGGAGTGGGTAGCTGGTCCCTTTTCCAGGGGATCTTCCCAACTAAGAGATCGAACCCAGGTCTCCTGCACTGCAGGCAGTTTCCTTAGCAGCTGAGCCTGAGTGTGCCCTTTGCTTCTGATGAGGAAAACAGTCTTTGGAGCCATGCTTCTCCCAACAGCCTAAGTGGCAGTGTGTAGGTCATGAGTCTGGCGTGAGCAAAAACCAGCCTTTTGCATCCTTCATGTTTAATCTCTGGTCTTTTGCTCAGTGCCTGGCTTTAAATAGGTGCTCGATAAAGTATAAAAAAATGAGCATTTCCTGTGAATGCATTAAATGCAGGGGGAAGGGAAATGTCCATTCAGTACAATGAGGCACTTGATGTCCACAGATTCCAAAATTAAGAGAGTATTTTGAAGGGTGCAGATAGGAGGACAGTCAAAACAACCTCACAGAATAATCAGGAGTAGGAGAAGAGTGCTTCAGGCCCTGATTCCTTATTGATTTTGGTGAAAGTTAGCTAATCAGGTTCCTGGTGCCCATCAGAGGATGCTTAACACTAATTTCGTGAGAAAGACAAATAGCCCCAAAGCAAGCTTGCTTAAGAGATATCGGAGAAAAACAAATTCAAGAGTGCAAGCAGTATCCTTTCAACCCCATCTCCACTGTCACTTACACCTGCACCTGCCATGTTTATATTGACCTACACTCATAAGCAAATTATCAACATCCGTTGGATCATCAAAAAACAGGACAGATCCAGAGTTCTTCTGCTTTATTGACTATTCCAAAGCCTTTGACTGTGTGGATCACAACAAATTGTGGAAAATTCTTCAAGAGATGGGAATACCAGACCCCCTTACCTGTCTCCTGAGAAATATGTACGCAAGTCAAGAAGCAGCAATTAGAACTGGACATAGAACAATAGACTGGTTCCAAATCGGGAAAGGAGTAGGTCAAGGCTGTAAATTGTCACCCTGCTTATTTAACTTATATGCAGAGTACATCATGCAAAATGCCAGACTGGATGAAGCACAAACTGAAATCAAGACTGCCAGGATGAATATCAATAACTTCAGTTATGCAGATGACACCAGCTTATGGCAGAAAGCAAAGAAGGACTAAACAGTCTCTTGATGAAAGTGAAAGAGGAGAGTGCAAAAGTTGGCCTAAAACTCAACATTCAGAAAACTAAGATCATGGCATCTCATAGCAAATAGATGGGGAAACAATGGAAACAGTGAGAGACTTTATTTTGGGAGGTTCCAAAATCACTGCAGATGGTGACTGCAGCCATGAAATTAAAAGACACTTGCTCCTTGGAAGAAAAGCGATGACCAAGCTAGACAGCATATTAAAAAGCAGAGACATTACTTTGCCAACAAAGGTCCATCTACTCAAAACTATGTTTTTTCCAGTAGTCATGTATGGATGTGAAAGTTGGACTACAAAGAAAGGTGAGTGCCGAAGAATTGATGCTTCTGAACTGTGGTGTTGGAGAAGATTCTTGAGAGTCCCTTGGACTGCAAGGAGATCCAACCAGTCCATCTTCAAGGAAATCAGTCCTGAATATTCATTGGAAGGACTGATGCTGAAGCTGAAACTCCAATACTTTGGCCACCTCATACGAAGAACTGACTCATTTGAAAAGACCCTGAAGCTGGGAAAGATTGAAGGCAGGAGGAGAAGGTGATGACAGAGGATGAGATGGCTGGATGGCATCATCCACTAGATGGACATGAATTTGAGTAAGCTCCGGCAGTTGGTGATGGACAGGGAAACCTGGTGTCCTACAGTCCATGGGGTCAGAGTGTCAGACACAACTGAGGGACTGAACTGAACTGGACACTCATAACCAGACAAACAAAAATCCTTAAAATCAGGTGTGCATCTCCTATTTGTGGAGGAAAGTAACACATGTTCTCAGTCGGGTCCCTCAGTGTCTGACTCTGTGACTTTGTGGACCGCAGCCTGCCCAGCTCCTCCATCCATGGGATTCTCCTGGCAAGAATACTGGAGTGGGTTGCCATTTCCCTCCTCCAGGGGATCTTCTCCACCTAGGGATCAAACCTGGGTCTCCTGTCTCCTGCATTGCAGGTGGATTCTTTACCAGTGACCCACCAGGAAGTCCAATATTAATATATACCAAGAAAAAAAATTTCAACATGTTTTAAAGCCTCCAAATTTCAGCTCTCTGAAAAATTCAACCAAAGCATGCAGATTCATTCACCAAAACCATCTAAAACTCTCACTCTAGTTGAGATTTACAACTTTAGCAAATGTTTACTTTTCCACTGGAGAAAATAACTTTTATTCCAACTGCAAATCTCTCTTGGTGTTAGAGTTAAAACAGCTCCACCCTAACTACACAAACCTACAAAGCAACTTTTCTACAACCCACAAAATAGGCATGATATGAGCTCCCCCTACTGGTACAAGACTGTTCCCACTTCATGAATCCAGTAAGGAATCCCTTCTGTGCATTCTGCAGGAATTGCAGTTTAGGCTTGATCGGGAAGAAAAGCTAAACAAGTGGGAAAAAAAAAAAAGCCAATTCAAGCAAAACAAGAAAACTACCCACTGTCAAATAATCTCTGTGAAATAAATATGCATGTTTATAAATATTTGACAGTAACTTTTAAGCCCCCATCCAAGAGAACAGGTGAGTGAACTAAAGTGACTGTCACTCTCAGTACGCTCTGGTGTCCTCATTTGCATTTAGATGTAAAGACAAGCACAAGTTAATTGTAGAGGTGCTATATACTAACAATAAAATTTTTCCCTCTAACAGCACATGTGAAAGGCTACAGGCTTTAGAGAAATAAAAGAGTAACACCACGGAAGCTGAATAAAATCTGTCTGAGGGCCAAGGATTTTCTGCATTTGAAAATGACTTCACTACATTGCTAGGGTGAACTGAGAAACTAAAGGTGGAAGTTATGTTTCAGATTTAAAGTCACTCAAATTAGTTGTCTCCAGAGATGAAAACCCAATGTAAGAATCAATGGCAAATATGGGGAAAGTGCTATGGTGGGGACATTCACACTGACAAAGCAGGAGAATGGCCATAAAGGTGTTTCTAGTGATAAGCTGTTATAGAAAAATATAATGAAAGAAGGAGAACTCCCACTCTTTGAGTCAGCAGAAGATAGCTGTTTCATGATATCTGCTATATTTGTAAGGCTGCAACTTGATTATACCTGATTCTGTTATCACAATCTGTTACATATCCTACATAGAATATAAATGCATAAAGCCATTTAAAGGCCAAATTATAGAGCTGTCTATTTTATATTTTACCTTTTACTGCCATACCAGTGATGATGCTCAAGTGGTATAAATTAAAAATGGTAAATGAAAAACAAAAACATCAGTAGATCCAGGCTTTATTGAAAAGCCACTGGTTGAAAATTTCCAAAGTACATCAATCTGCTTTCCCTCTTGAAGTCTGAGAAAATTGCCTTAGATGAATACAATAGGCTGAATACATGAGCTTCGATTTTTAAAAATGATGCCTTTTACGAAACATTTTCGTCTTAGAAGTAAACCTATATATTCACTCATGCCAAATGTGTATGGAGAATTTTAAGGGCACAGGTGATAGGTGATATGATTTTAATCTTTTTTCCTTTTCCTTTCTAGATCCTTCTTTGTGTTGGCATATGACATTTTTGTTCACACCGATGCCCATATGGGGAGGAATGAAAGGTCATTTGAGTAGACCTGGGATATCAGCATATCTGTCACCTTCTCACCATCTTTTTTGCCAGCACTCCAGTTAGGTTTGGATCATCTTTACCTTTTCTACTACAATAATCCTTTTTGCTGATTTTTGTGCTTTCTCTCTTGTTTCATCTATAATTCATTCTCCACATAGCAGCCGGACCAGTCTTTTAAAAATATAAGCCAGATTATATTACTCTCCTCCAAATGCTTTCCATGACACTATAAATAAAACCAAAATTCTTCCCCACTTCTCCACTCTCTTATCCTAGCACTTTCCTGCTCAATCACCGTGTTCAAACTATATTTACCTTCTTTCTGTTTCTGGATTTCACTGAGGTCTTTAGAGCATTGACATTTGCTTTCTCTAGCGCCTTGCCTTGGGATCTTGGTGCACAATTTAGGCATTCAGTCCAAATCTCAGAACTTCCCCAATGGCTCAGCAGGTAAAGAATCCACCTACCAATGCAGGAGACTCAGGAGACGCGGGTTCAATCCCTGGGTAGGGAAGATCCTATGGAGGAGGGCATGGCAACCCACGCCAGTATTCTTGACTGGAGAATCCCCATGGACAGAGGAGCCTGGCAGGCTGCCGTCCATGAGGCTGCAGATAGCATTCTGGACTTGACTGAGTGTCTGAGCACAGAACACGGCAGGTCTCACTCTTCCCACAGAACTCCAGCACTCTGAAATGCGTCACTGTTTCACTTTACTAAAGGCAATTATCACTCTCTGAAATGTTCTTGTTTATTTATTTGCTTGGCTTATGTCTTTTTCTTCCCTTTAGAAATAAGCTTCAGAAACAGGGACTTTTTTCTGTATCTCAAGCATTTAAGACATGGTTGGCACAAGTATAGTAATATTATGCCATATTATTAAATCAAAAGAGTGTATAGTGTAACATAGAAGGAAGTACTGTATTATCAATAAATACTAGTGAAATGAATGCTCTGAATAAAAAAACTCTGTGTGTGTGTGTGTGTGTGTGTGTGTGTGTGTATGCACCGAGGACTAATAAACCAAAGGCACGTCACACAAAACAAAGAGCCTACATATTTTTCTGATTAGTGCAAAATTCCTACTTAACAGCAACATCTTCCTTTAATGAAACTAATACCTGTTTAATACATTTCCATATGAAAAGTTACATATTTTAAATCTCTGACTTTAACATATACGGTAGACTGCACTGGGAACAGTGGAGAAGAGAGAGTCACAGCAGAGCTTCAGGGCGTGGGTTAAACCACAGCTGCGCCACTAACCACATGGCCATGCACAAGCTTTTTAACCTAGGCGCCATTTACTTTCTTCATTGGAAAATGGAGATACGTCTTTCTTGAATAGTTATAACAAGTATGTATTATGTGGCTGTAAAGTATCTAACACAGAGTAGATGCTCATTATAAGATCTTAATACAAGAAGAGATGGGAATAGCAGACCACCTGACCTGCCTCTTGAGAAACCTGTATGCAGGTCAGGAAGCAAAAGTTAGAACTAGACACGAACAACAGACTGGTTCCAAATAGGAAAAGGAGTACATCAAGGCTGTATATTGTCACCCTGTTTATTTAACTTACATGCAGAGTACATCATGAGAAACGCTGGGCTGGAAGAAGCACAAGCTGGAATTACGATTGCCGGGAGAAATATCAATAACCTTAGATATGCAGATGACACCATCCTTATGGTAGAAAGTGAAGAGGAACTAAAAAGCCACTTGATGAAAGTGAAAGAGGAGAGTGAAAAAGTTGGCTTAAAGCTTAACATTCAGAAAACTAAGATCATGGCATCTGGTCCCATCACTTCATGGCAAATAGATGGGGAAACAGTGGAAACAGTGTCAGACTTTATTTTTTTGGGCTCCAAAATCACTGCAGATGGTGACTGCAGCCATGAAATTAAAAGACGCTTACTCCTTGGAAGGAAAGTTATGACCAAGCTAGCCAGCATATTAAAAAGCAGGGACATTACTTTGCCAACAAAGGTCCGTCTGGTCAAGGCTATGGTTTTTCCAGTGATCATGTATGGATGGGAGAGTTGGACTGTGAAGAAAGCTGAGAGCCAAAGAATTGATGCTTCTGAACTGTAGTGTTGGAGAAGATTCTTGAGAGTCCCTTGGACTGCAAGGAGATCCAACCAGTCCATCCCAAAGGAGACCAGCCCTGGGTGTTCATTGGAAGGACTGATGTTGAAGCTGAAACTCCAATACTTTGGCCACCTCATACGAAGAGTTGACTCACTGGAAAAGACCCTGATGCTGGGAGGGATTGGGGGCAGGAGAAGAAGGGGATGACAGAGGATGAGATGGCTGGATGGCATCACCAACTCCATGGGCATGGGTTTGAGTAAACTCCAGGAGTTGGTGAGGGACAGGGAGGCCTGGTGTGCTGCGATTTATGGGGTTGCAAAGAGTCGGACACGATTGAGTGACAGATGAACTGAACTGAACTGAATACAAGACAGCATAAAATAGTCTTTAGAGTGTTACACGAGGCTTATCAATTGTTCAGATAGGTAAGCTGTATGAGTTTTAGTGATGCGTCTACTGCTATGCATATGTAAATTAGCAGGGATATGTCTCTACTACTGTTTCTATAATTGCCCAATTCGAAAGCAGCACACCTAAAAGCAATACACTATTTGAGGTACTTTTCCAACTATTCCTTTTCATTCTGGTAACCTCAGGGAGGTATGAAGCTAAAGCCTTTTTCTTTTGCTTGACCTCATCCCAGAGGTATGAAAATCAGAAATTTTATTAAAAGGAACGTTCTCTCAGCATTATCAGTAAATAATGTGTGCTAGAAATGTCAGAAATAGTACTTTTTAATTCTCAGATATTTAGAGCTGAAGAGTACTTAGAAAAACTTAGGAAAAATATATCTGAATTTAGAAAAGTTTAAGGTTTTCTTGGAGCAAATACATCATTCAGCATAACAGAGTCCCTTTCATGAATCCACTCAGCTAATCCTTTGTAGATCACTAAAATGGGCTTGCCTTCTTTAACCAAATTTGCAGGTGCAGGAAGAGGCACCTGTCCTAGTTCGTGATGTGGTGACAAGTACAGAATGAAACTAAGAATTGATGCTTTTGAACTGTGATGTTGGAGAAGACTCTTGAGAATCCTGTGGACAGCGAGGAGATCAAACCAGTCAATCCTAAAGGAAATCAGTCCTAAATATTCATTAGAAAGACTGATGCTGAAGCTGAAGTTCCAATGCTTTAGCCACCTGATGTGAACAGCTGACTCATTAGAAAATACTTTGATGCTGGGAAAAGTTGAAAGCAGTAGAAAGGGATGACAGAGGATGAGATGGTTGGATGGCATCACCGACTCAATGCACATGAGTTTGAGCAAGCTCCAGAAGATGGTGAAGGTTGGGGAAACCTGGCGTGCTGCAGCCCATGGGGTCGCAAAGAGTCAGACACAGCTGAGTGACTGAACAAGCGGCTCTGAATCTGAATTCTTCTCCATCTCCAGACATTGAAAAGGTTTCTATTCCATTATATGCATTTTTATCTCCTTGTCCTCTCTCCTCCCCTCTATAGGTATGGTTATTCCCACACAGAAAACAGGAGCCACAGGTTCCATCTCTGGGTCAGAAAGATCCCCTGGAGAAGGAAATGACAACCCACTCCAATATTCTTCCCTGGGAAATCCCCTGGACAGAGGAGCCTGGCGGGCTACAGTCCCTGGAGTCACAAAAGAGTCAGACAGAAGTTAGCAACTAAACAACAACAACCACATGAAACCCCTAAAAGATTTGCATTAAGACAGGTAAATATTTGTGAAAGAGAATGATTTTGAAGTGATGAAATTATTTCTATATGGAAATTCTTCTAAGTTTCCAGCCTGAGGCTTAAGCAGTCTAAGGTTTAGAAGGAGACTCAGTCACAATTGGTAGATCATCCCTCAGGTATGATATGCCCTGTAACACATACTGCTGATGAGATTGCAGGGGTTATGAGATAAGTGGTTAGGGTTGGAGCAGAGTTTCCTAAAGTATGTACCCTAAATTACTAATTCCTTTAATTTTAAAAATATATTTAAGAAAAATGATTCATGGTCAGGTGTTATTTTAAAATACTTTTTAAACAAAATTTAGCAAGTTTCTAAACCGTAAGACTTCTTAGCCTTTCCTATGTGACTTAGGCACCATATCATCCTTATTTCTGCATCGTTATTTTTGTGGAGTCTCCTAGGATGCAGGATTTTCCATGTGAAAACTGGAAAAGTATTGGAGCAAGTTGGAGCAAGTTCTTCACCTTATCTGTGACTCTTCAAAATAGGTCAAATTAGGCCCCATTGCTCAATATTACTTAACTGGATACCCTCTAGTATAATAGCATCCTGAGGCATTCAAGTTCTGCAAACACATTGCAAAAGTGCTGGGGTAAGGGCAGGTTGTCAGATCTCCTACTCAGCAGTCTGAAGCATTGATTTCAACCTTTGTCTTGTCTGGCAAGAACAAGATCTGTTTTTCCTAATGAAATATTCTCTGGCAGCATTAAATACTATTTTAGATGGGTGAGAAAATATTTGTATGGGTGGAGTTAGAAGGAAAATCTTTGTCTGCATCAACTTTTTCTTGATTTTCTTCTCAAAACATGTATGTGTTGGGGTATAGAAACTATCAAAGGAGAAATGCACTAAATGAGTAAATATTTGATGTGTTAATATGGAAAGAAATATTAAAGAGTTGGAACATATTAAAAAAAAACAAACAGTACTGCCTATCCAAGTCTGAAGCTATTTCAGTTCAGTTCAGTCGCTCAGTCATGTCCGACTCTTTGCGACCCCATGAACTGTAGCACGTCAGGCCTCCCTGTCCATCACTAACTCCTGGAGTCCACTCAAACTTGTGTCCATTGTGTCGGTGATGCCATCCAACCATCTCATCCTCTGTTATTAAAGAGTTGGAACATATTAAAAAAAAAACAGTACTGCCTATCCAAGTCTGAAGCTATTTCAGTTCAGTTCAGTCGCTCAGTCATGTCCGACTCTTTGTGACCCCATGAACTGTAGCACACCAGGCCTCCCTGTCCATCACTAATTCCTGGAGTCCACTCAAACTCGTGTCCATTGTGTCGGTGATGCCATCCAACCATCTCATCCTCTGTTGACCCCTTCTCCCCCTGCCTTCAATCTCTCCCCGAATCAGGGTCTTTTCAAATGAGTCAGCTCTCCGCATCAGGTGGTCAAAATACTGGAGTTTCAGCTTCAACATCATTCCACATTTTTTGTCCTTTAGATGGACACTAAAAACCTTTTCTAGACAAAATGTTGAATACCACCACTTTCTCCTTTTTTCTGATTTTTTGCATCGAAAAACCCTTCTCTCTTACCAGATTGCTCTCCTATCTTGTTTCTCCAAACTCTCCTTTTTATCCCCTATAAATATCTCCTTTTATATCTGAGTACAGCATTACCATATTGTTCCAGTTTCATTCATGGGGAAAACAGATGAAAAAAAAAAGAGCATAGGGATGTGGGGAAGAGCTGTGACTCAGAGTTGGTAGAAGAAATAGAATAACTCTTCAGATTTCTTGAGGAATGACATCTCATGGCATTTCTGATGCCTACTCTAAGTAAGTTGAGGGCCACAGTTAGCAGTTACTGGGAGGTGGGAGCATGGCCTCCTTGTTCACACATGCATCTGTTAATTGCTATTGTAGGAGTTCATATCGCTGCTCTAGCAATTCATTCATCCATGCATTAATCTCACAAATACTTATCAGGCACCTACTACATGCCAGGCCCACTTCTATGAAATTCTGCTGGCTGGATCTTTACTTTCAGTCTGATGATAGAACAGTGACTTACTTTAAAATCATTTACTCTAAAAAAAAAGAGGAAAGGCCCTTTCCTCTTCATATACCATTGTATGTTTTGCAAGCCGAAAGCTGAAGCTCACAAGAGTTCTGCTTTCTTACTCCATTTAATGAAGAAACTTGCTAGATCTGGGTTTCCCTGGTGGCTCAGAGGGTAAAGCGTCTTCCTGCAATGCAGAGTCCTGGGCTTGATCCCTGGGTCAGGAAAATCCCCTGGAGAAGGAAATGGCAACCCACTCCAGTATTTTTGCCTGGAGATCCCACGGACAGAGGAGGCTGGTAGGTTACAGTCCAAGGGGTTGCAAAGACTTGGACATGACTGAGCGACTTCACTTTCTTTCTTTTCTAGCTCTAAGAAATTAATATCAAGTGTTTTACTCTTCAGGCAGTATTAGTCTATGATTAAAGTACATTTTATGTGGGGTAATCATTTTAATTCCCTGAAAACTCAGAAAAGACAGTCTTTTATTTTCCCCCCTCTGGTTCAATGTCAAACTAAATGAAGGTACCAAATGGATTTCCAAATGATTTTATTCTCTGGGTAAGTCATTTGGTATTTTAATAAGTAATTTGGAACTGGGATAAAGTATTCACATTGGGTAAAATTATCTCAATTACCTATAAACTAACTAGAATCCTAAAATAACTTCAATTTTTTTTCTTTGCACACCACTTTTAGAAGAACGAGGCAAATCACAAACGAACAAATTGATATTAATAGTATCAGATGCCTTGTACTTCAAAAATAAAGGAAATGCAAAAGGAAAGCTTCTGAGCTTAAGCTGGTAGCCTATATTTTTGCTAGGCTCCTCTTGGATTCCCTTGAATTTCCTTAGGTCTTGGATATTTTTGAAGCTGTTTTAGGCTTGCGAATATCATCTTCTTGTCTTATTCTTGGTGGCATGGATCATTCTCTTACTCTGTTTTTTTTTTTTTTTAGTCCTTTTCTATTGAGTTAAAATAATTCTACAGTTATTTTAGCATACGAAACTCTTCACATTTAACTTTTATTTCAGAATTTCAAATAAACTGTAGTATCCAAATGTGAATAGAAACAATTCAAAATTTAAGCATACTTTTTTTGTTAGTTTTAGAGCCCTAGGTCAGCTGAGCAAAGGTTCAGTGATATCCTCCTAAGCATATGGCCTTGTGGTCTGCATCTAAGGGTGTTAATAATTAGCTGTAAGCACATACATAAACATGCTACTTCAGTGAATCAGATTAGTGATACAAAGCAGAATGGCATTTAGTCCAATCAGCAGATTTACGGCAATCTCCCTATATTGTATGATCCTTGATTTAGTTTTGCAAGATGAATACTATTTAGGCAAAAGCGCAGGACAGGTTTTAGGAAGAGGGAAGAGCATTAGCAAAGCAAAGAGGCATGAAACCTACTGACGTTTGTCTCAGTGAACTCTCAGTGCAAAGGTACAAGGGAGTTGTCAGCTCTGAGGTGAAGAAGATTAATGATGAGGATGGTGAGGCAGGTAGTGGAGCAATTCTGGAGGCCTTTGTACTTCCTACTGGAGAGACTGACTTTTATTCTAAGGATGATGGACAGCCATTGTGGGGTTGTAGGCAGGGGAATGATATGCTCAGATAAGTATTTTCTATAAATCATTCTGACTCTGCAAGTAAGAAGAATTTTAGGACAAGACTGGAAAAAGGGAGACATGTTAGGAGGCATTTTTTCACCATTATAGACAAGAGACGACGAGGGATGAAATAGGGGGTTGGTGAAGGGTCTGGACACAGAAATCTGAGAGCTACTCACAATAGAAAATGCACACGGTGTCCTGATTTATAGGATTGAACTGGGTTTATAACTCTGCCATATTCTATTTCAAAGCAGTGTTTGGTGAAAGGAAGCACTCTCTTCGTGAAAGATCAAGGGTGTTTTCTCAATCAATGCCTGAAACTGGTTGTTTGGGCAGCATGGGGCTCAAAAGGAAATTAGAACATGAGTTTCCAGAATATAACCATTTAATATCATCCCACTGTTCAAGATACAGTATAATTACTGCCACTAATATCCCTTTTCCTCTAAACTGCCAGTTGTTTCTCTTTAATTATATTTAAAAATAACAACTACTTTCAAAGAGGAGCACATTCAAACTGCTATTATGGTTCTCTTTTGAGTAACTTAATAAAATCTTCGCCATTGTAAACTCTCCAATCCTTAAGGATTAGATCTTAAACTGCATCAGAAAGCTCCAAGTGTTCAGGAGAAATGATACTATGTGGCTCAACATGTCTCTTTACCAAATATTCACCACCACTGCTTAAATCCGCGTGTCAGAAACTCTACTTGCCAAAGGCCATGGCTTTCTGCTAAGGTTACAGTCTCTGGAATGTGTCTGAAATGATTCTCACCCTAATTCAATGTTTCCAAGATGATGCAAAATTTCCCAATTTAACCAGGATCAAATACATGCAGAGTACACTAATTTTGTGTAGAGGCCATACTAGAAATGGGTTCCCTTTTAACTGGTTCCACTAATATGAATTTCTGTTTGTGGCCTTCCCCATCAGAAGGTAATCTCAGAACAACCATCCAATCAGTCAAACTATGAATTAAGGAGTGAGAAAAGCAGCTGGGAAATGAGAGAAAATGGGGTAGAAGTTTAAGTTTATAAGAACTGTACTTATTATTTTATATTAAATAAATATTTAATTATGAATAGATCCAATTTAAACAAGTTCTTGGAATCATCCGTTCAACCTTACTTAAAATCCAGTTAATTCCCCTTTTATTCTTCTCAGAGAGAGATCCCAGCAAGGAATACAAAATGAAAATTATCTTCAGAACCAGCTGACTAACTGAAAGTCACTGGAATAATTCTTCTGGTTTGACTCACTGAGCCAGAATGCTAACATTATTTAAACATATTGTTTTCTATTTATTCCTGGATTTTTTTAAATCCCAAAGCTATAACAAGTGTGTAATTTACCAGAGAAAATGAAATTGCTCTTTGTTAAGTACACATTGAAAATCATATGCTACGATACATATTGTACATCTAGTACACTAAAAAAAATGCTATATTTTCAATCCAAATTTGAAACAAAAGTCAATGCAATTTGGCAAGCACTGCAGCATGCAGAGAGATTCCTATGTATTAAATACTATCTGCTAATGCCTGAAATGTTCTGCTTGCTTACAAGCATCAAAACAAGAGAAGGACATCTTAAATAAAACCCTAAATATGAAAATACCCTAAGAGAAAAAAAAAATTGATTCGGCTACTGCACAATATCTACAGTAGGATATCTACTTAAAGGACCACAGATAACGTCTTTCAGGTGGGTAGCAGATTGGTACATCTGGAATGGACAAGAGACATTGTGGTGAATATATCACAGACTCCTGAACATTGACAAGCAGGTAAAAGAAACGTTATCTTTTTTCTTCTTTAAATATTTTCATTCTTTTTAAAAATATTTGTTTACTTATTTGGCATGAAGGGTCTTTTTCAGTTGTGGGATATGGGATCTAGTTCCCTGACCAAGGATCCAACCTTGGTCTGCTGCATTGGGAGCACAGAGCCTAAGTCACTGGACTACTAGGCAAGTCCCATCTTTTTTCTTTTAATTACAGTAGTCTTTCCTAATTCTTCCCTTACTTCAACACATTGTGTTTTCAACACAGATTTGGTAAAATCACTAGTCAGATCACAACATTCTCTTTGCTGTAGACCCTCGATGGCTCTCGACTCACTCACAGGATGAGTCAAACCCCACAAGAGGGTCTGTAGGCTCACCTCTTCCTTATCTTCAAGCATCCTTTCACTCACTTCAGTCCAACTAACATCTGAGACTTTCTGGGATTATGCACCTTCAGAGCTTTTGCATTGCAGTTCTTCTGGAATGTGCTTCTTTTGCTTATTTGCAAGCCTCAATCCTGAGCCTTCACTTCTTTATCTTTGTCCATGCCTTCCTGATCACTCCAAATTCATTAGCAACTTTCCACCTTTGCTTATCTCACTTTTTCCCTCCTGCATACCATCTGACAATATACATTTTTTCTTGTTTATTTGTTTACTATTTGGCTCTTTTCACAAGAAATAAGCTCTGCAAGAACAGGGATTATGTTTTGTTCCCTGTTTTAAATGTTACAGATCGTAGAGCATGCCATGCTGCACTATGCACACCTGCCCCTTCTCTGCTGGGAACGCTGTACACAGACAGGTCACAGCAGAGTCCCTCTCCAGGTCCAGCCTGTAGTTAAAGAGAGCCACCTGGTCCAAGGTAACACTCCCTTGGGGTTCACCCACATCAACAGTGATCAACGGTGGGATGTGGAGGCCCAGCCCCATCAACCCAATTTTAAGTATAACTCAGAGGGGCCATCCCACATTGAGAACTCCTTATGGCACCTGCTGAGGCTTTTTAAAACTGCACAAAAAAAGAAAACTACAGGCCAATATCACTGATGAACATAGATGCAAAAATCCTTAACAAAATTCTAGTAAACAGAATCCAACAACATATTAAAAAAATCATACACCATGACCAAGTGGGCTTTATCCCAGGAAGCCAAGGATTCTTTAACATCTGCAAGTCAATACACCACATTAACAAATTGAAAGATAAAAACCATATGATTATCTCAATAGATGCAGAGAAAGCCTTTGATAAAATTCAACACCCATTAATGATTAAAACTCTCCAGAGAGCAAGAATAGAAGGAACATGCCTCAACATAATAAAAGCTATATATGACAAATCCACAGCAAGCATTACCCTCAATGGTGAAAAATTGAAAGCATTTCCCCTGAAATCAGGAACAAGACAAGGGTGCCCACTCTCACCACTACTATTTAACATAGTTTTGGAAGTTTTGGCCACAACAATCAGAGCAGAAAAAGAAATAAAAGGAATCCAGATAGGAAAAGAAGAAGTGAAACTCTCACTGTTTGCAGATGACATGATCCTCTACATAGAAAACCCTAAAGACTCTACCAGAAAATTACTAGAGCTAATCAATGAATATAGCAAAGTTGCAGAATATAAAATTAACACACAGAAATCCCGTGCATTCCTATACACTAACAATGAGAAACCATAAAGAGAAATTAAGGAAACAATACCATTCACCATTGCAACAAAAAGAATAAAATAGTTAGGAGTATATCGACCTAAAGAAACAAAAGACCTATACATAGTAAACTATAAAACACTGATGAAAGAAATCAAAGAGGACACAAACAGATGGAGAAACATATCGTGTTCATGGATTGGAAGAATCAATATTGTCAAAATGGCTATACTACCCAAAGCAATCTATAGATTCAATGCAATCCCTATCAAGCTACCAATGGTATTTTTCACAAAACTAGAACAAATAATCTCACAACTTGTATGGAAACATAAAAAACCTTGAATAGCCAAAGTAATCTTGAGAAAGAAGAATGGAACTGGAGGAATCAACCTGCCTGACCTCAGACTATACTACAAAGCCACAGTCATCAAGACAGTATGGTACTGGCCCAAAGACAGAAATATAGATTAATGGAACAGAATAGAAAGCCCAGGGACAAATCCACGAACCTATGGACACCTTATCTTCGACAAAGGAGGCAAGGATATATAATGGAAAAAAGACCACCTCTTTAACAAGTGGTGCTGGAAAAACTGGTCAACCACTTGTAAAAGAATGAAACTAGAACACTTTCTAACACCATGCACAAAAATAAACTCAAAATGGATTAAAGGTCTAAATTTAAGACCAGAAACTATAAAGCTCCTAGAGGAGAACATAGGCAAAACACTCTCCGACATAAATCACAGCAGGATCCTCTAGGACCCACCTCCCAGAATATTGGAAATAAAAGCAAAAATAAACAAATGGGACCTAATGAAACTTAAGAGCTTTTGCACAACAAAGGAAACTATAAGCAAAGTGAAAAGACAGCCCTCAGATTGGGAGAAAATAATAGCAAATGAAGCAACAGACAAAGGATTAATTTCAAAAATATACAAGCAACTCCTGCAACTCAATTCCAGAAAAATAAATGACCCAATCAAAAAATAGGCCAAAGAACTAAACAGACATTTCTCCAAAGAAGACATACAGATGGCTGACAAACACATGAAAAGATGCTCAACATCACTCATTATTAGAGAAATGCAAATCAAAACCACAATGAGGTACCATTACACTCCAGTCAGGATGGCTGCTATCCAAAAGTCTACAAGCAATAAATGCTGGAGAGGGTGTGGAGAAAAGGGAACCCTCTTACACTGTTGGTGGGAATGCAAACTAGTGCAGCCACTATGGAGAAGAGTGTTGAGATTTCTTAAAAAACTGGAAATAGAACTGCCATATGACCTAGCAATCCCACTCCTGGGTATACACACCCAGGAAACCAGTTCTGAAAGAGATACATGCACCCCAATGTTCATTGCAGCACTGTTTATAACAGCCAGGACATGGAAGCAACCTAGATGCCCATCAGCAGATGAATGGATAAGGAAGCTGTGGTACCTATACACCATGGAATATTACTCAGCCATTAAAAAGAATTCATTTGAATCAGTTCTAATGAGATGAATGAAACTGGAGTCCATTATACAGAGTGAAGCAAGCCAGAAAGATAAAGAACATTACAGCATACTAACACATATATATGGAATTTAGAAAGATGGTAATGATAATCCTATATGCAGAGTGGAAAAAGAGACACAGATGTACAGAACAGACTTTTGGATTCTGTGGGAGAAGGCGAGGGTGGGACGTTTCGAGAGAATAGCATTGAAACATGTATATTATCTATAGTGAAACAGATCACCAGCCCAGGTTGGATGCATGAGACAAGTGCTCGGGCCTGGTGCACTAGGAAGACCCAGAGGGATCGGGTGGAGAGAGAGGTGGGAGGGGGGATCGGGATGGGGAATACATGTAACTCCATGGCTGATTCATGTCAATGTGTGACAAAACCCACTACAATATTGTAAAGTAATTAGCCTCCAACTAATAAAAATAAATGAAAAAAATAAATAAAAAACTGCACCAGTCCTACTCCATCTGCCCAGTCCTACATCCTTCTCTCCTACAGATGCTGATCCTGAAAGCCCTACTAGAGAACCTCGAATGTGCAAATCTAACCTCAGATTCTATTTCTTGGGAAACCCTGCAAGGATCATGGATGAAGAAACTAAAATAGATTGTGTAAGTAACCTGTCTGTGGTCAAATAACTAGTAAGTCGTGGAATGGGGACCAAACCCCCAGTGTCCACTTTCAGAGACTGAGTCTTAACTACCACTTCCTACAATCACTTACACAATCATATTTCGCACCCCCCCACCAACTTAAAGGATACAAAATACCTTTGAGTGAATACTTCAAACAGGAATAGGACCAGGGATGGGTGATGAAAGGAAAATTAATAGAGAAGAGTAGATAGCAAACCATTATAGATTGATGAGTATGATTAACTTGATGATAGACCACCACAAAAACCCATACGGGTTTGAGTACTACCTTGAATAGAATGGGTTTCCCTGGTGGCTCAGATGGTAAAGAATCTGCCAGCAATGCAGGAAAAATGGGTTCAATCCCTGGGTCGAGAAGATCCCCTGGAGAAAGGATTGGCTGCCCACTTCAGTATTCTTGCCTGAAGAATTCCACGAACAGAGGAACCTGGAGGGCTAAAGTTCATGGAGTTGCAAAAAGTCGGACACAACTGAGTGACTAACTTAACACTTTGAATAGAATAGATGGTTTCAGAAATAAAAATGAGAGTAAGAAGGGGGTAAGGAGAAGAGATAATAAAATTTCATATGATTGTTGATAAGATTTATGATTTATATAAACAGAATATGGGGTCTGTTGGATATAGTTGTTGCAAACAGCTACTGCAAGAGATAGGATATGTTGTAGACTATAGTTTCCTTCCTTCCTGAAATTCAAGAACTGGCTTAGTTAACATAATATACTGTTGCTGGCATTATGGGTAAAATGCTATTTTTTTTTTTCTGATTATCTTCCACATATCCAAAGGTTGCTATTGTGATTAAATGAATTAGTGCTTTTTATAAACCACAGGGCATTTTACAAACAATTATAACTGAGTTAGGTATCCTTACGGATTGATCTAATTCATGCTCTGGCATCCAGTAGAACTATAATAAAGTAATTCCACCTACTTTAAAAGAACTTCTTTCTAAAAGTTAAAATCCCCTTAGAAAAACTTTGCAATGCTTAGCATCCTAATGAAAATTCTTCCTTGTGAGTATACCAAATCCATCATATTGTGAATCCCTCCCATTTCTTCTTCTCCCCCCCCCCCTTTTTTTTTTTGGATTTCTACAGAGAGGCAACTGACTGCCATTGTAATCTTAAGAATTATTTACTGTTTTGATCATCCATTGGTTCACAGAAAAAGCAAGAGAGTTCCAGAAAAACATCTACTTCTGCTTTATTGACTATGCTACAGTCTTTGTGTAGATCACATTTAACTGTGGAAAATTCTTAAAGAGATGGGAATACCAGATCCCCTTACCTGTCTCCTGAGAAATCTTATGCAGGTCAAGAAGCAATAATTAGAACTGGACATGGAACAACAAAGGTTCCAAATTGGAAAGGAGTATGTCAAAGCTGTATATTGTCACCCTGCTTATTTAGCTTCTATGTAGAGTACAACATGTGAAATGCCAGGCTGGATGAAGCACAAGCTGGAATCAAGTCTGTCAGGAAAAATATCAATAACCTTAGATATGAAGATGATACCACCCTTACGGCAGAAAACAAAGAGGAACTAAAGAGTCTCTTGATAAAAGTGAAAGAGAAGAGTAAAAAAGCTGGCTTAAAACTCAACTTTCATAAAACAAAGATCATGGCATCTGATCCCATCACTTCATGGCAAATAGATGTGGAAAGAATGAAAACAGTGAGGGACTTTATTTTCTTGGGCTCCAAAATCACTGCAGATGGTGATTGCAGTCATTAAATTAAAGGACACTTGCTCCTTGGAAGAAAAGCTATGACCAAGCTAGCCAGCATATTAAAAAGCAGAGACATTACTTTGCTGACAAAGGTCCGTCTAGTCAATGCTATGTTTTTTCCAGTAGTCATGTATGGACATGAGAGTTGGACTATAAAGAAAACTGAGTGCTGAAGAATGAATGCTTTTGAACCGTGGTGTTGGAGAAGACTCTTGAGAGTCCCTTGGAGTGCAAGGAGATCCAGCCAGTCCATTCTAAAGGAAATCAGTCCTGAATATTCATTGGAAGGACTGATGCTAAAGCTGAAGCTCCAATACTTTGGCCACCTGATGTGCAGATTTGACTCATTGGAAAAGACCCTGAAGCTGGGAAAGGTTGAAGGCAGGAGGAGAAGTGGATGACTGAGGATGAGATGGTTGGATGGCATCTTCGACTCAATAGACATGAGTTTGAGTAAGCTCAGGGAGTTTGTGATGGACAGGGAAGCCTGGAGGGAAGTCCATGGGGTCACAAAGAGTCGGACATGACTGAGCAACTGAACTGAACTGAACTGTTTTGAATTTTAAAAAAATTGTTCCCTATTTCTTACCTGTCATATAGAACTGCAGTTTCTCCAATATCAAAACTATGATTTCACTCCCCTTCAAAAAGTGCAAAGCTAGCTATCTCCTCTAAATACTGAAAACTGTGATTGGATTTGTAGAGTTGTTATTATCTCAGCATTCATACTTTAGACCATGAACTTAAAACTTACTAATTAAAAGATCCAAATTTCAATTAAATCCTTCGGAGAAATTATATTTTTAAATGGGAAAAAAGAACAAAGTTAATATAAATTCTTTTCATTTCATTTTTTGGAACCCAAAGTCCTTTCCATTAGTTTATTATAATCATCTTTTCCTATAAGCAGATACTATTTTCCTTTACCAATAAAATAAATGAATCTCCAAGGAGTTTGCAAGTAAACTCAAGTAGGCCTTTAAGCCAATTAAAAATTTAGAATACAAATCTCCTGATTCTTAGCCCAAAGCCATGTCTATCACACTGCACATAATGATTACATTTACTTTCCTAGATACGGTTTTTAGAAATCTATATAAGTGACTCAGAAAAAGAAAATGTTTGTGGTATCCATTTCACATCCCCAAGAAATCTTCTCTGGAAATTCAGTCAATTATTATCATTCTACTCGAAAAAAAAATTATTTTTATTTTTAAGATGGTAGTCATGTGTGAAGATATGTTGGTAAAAAAGACTTGTTCTCCCTTTTCATTTTCCATTCTCACTTTGTTTTCCTCCTTTTGTTTGCTTGTTTTATTTTTCCATTTTCGTTATCCATTGTCTTCATTCATCCTACCTCTATTTCATCACTCCATCACAATATTGGTTTTCTTTGAGCTACAGAGGAAGCAAAATGGATTCTGCTCCCTGAAAACCTGAGATATATTTCATCTATGGTTCAGATGTCTATAAACTCATCTCCAGGCAGAACAGCAGCTCTTAGGTGTAGAACAGCAAAAGCAAGAGCAGTTTCTGCTTCCTCCTTGTATGTATTGCCATGGAAAAATCTCAAACTTTGCGTACATGGTAGAATTTTTCAGCTAATCAGTATTTCAGATGAGGTTGCTGATAACCGATGCCTGTCAGACTTTGGCTGTAATGTGTACCCAGGAGAGAAAACACACGGCGAGGCACACTGTGTCTGCCAGAACGTGACTATGACAGTAAGGTGGAGAGGTACAGATTGAGATCAAGAATGGGAACTGATACAGCAAAGTGGAAGAAAAATTACCTAACCTGATATAAGAATATTTTATGAAATGAACATTCAGTTCCTTGTTATTTATAGTATACTTAACATTTTATTTCTACAGGGGATTATTTCTCTTTTGATAATTAGAATCATAATTTTCCCATTGCGTGCTAAGAAAAGAATTTACATGTAAATCTCCTTGAGTATAAAGAACTGTGTCATATTCAGCTTTAGAGCTCCAGAAACCTTGTCAGGGTCTCCAGCTGATAGGAGGCTTGTTCAATTCAGCATAATTCCTGAATATCATCAAATCCACATTAGAAATCTAAGAATTGCTTAAAAATAATTTTTCAGTTCTCAAACTTGTTACAACACTCTTTCCTGGTTTTTAGCAATCTACATGATCAGCAACAGCCTAGGGTCTGTCTACATTTAGCTTTTTCTAGCCAAAGTATAAACAAAATAAATGTCTTAATTATGTATATCCAAGTAAAATTATACAAAGATAATCTGCATAGGACAATTTTGCATTAAATAAAACACAGCATAACTTATTTTGTGCATTAAAGTCATCATAATAGCCACTATCTGGATTATTAAAATAAAAATCAGACTTTATACAATAGATATAAATTTAATTTGATATGTTGCTGTACATATCTGACATTAAGCTCTTGATTAAATTATTAAAGAAATCTCTTAAAACTATATAATTGTATAAGTTGTATGAAGCCCCAGAGCTTCATTTTACCTCATGAATTAAAAATATACCCATTGCATCCATGTTGTATATCTTAGAGACATTTCGTTTCTGTAGACATTATCATACAACTTCCCATAAGATGTTATTAAAATTTAATCATGAATTCTTCCAGACTTCTAGCAGGATAATATGTTTATCATTCTTTTAATTGTTAAAATATACTTTTTTTTTCAGGACTTGTTTTTGTTTTTAGGAATCTGTCAGAAGTCTAGTTAATCCAGAAATATATGTTAAGCTTAATGGAAAATATTCATGGTCTTATCTTATAATATGACTGAAAGACTCTGAAATAAGATCAGGTGTTAAAAATTATCCCTTAAGCACCCACACAGCCCAGGAGTTTGAGAAGAGGCTCCTTTAACACTTCTTTCACATTGCAGTGTTTGTTGCTTAAGGAAGTCCGTGGGTGGAGAAGATGCTATTATCCCTCCTACACACACCCGTTTTCCTATTTACAACATTATCTTCATATATATAAGTACTTGAAACACCAACCCTTTTCTTTTTACTACTTTCTGAAATTCTTTGGAATTTTGTCCACACTTTACTACATATTACCTTTCTATCAGACACATATATACCTGAATTGTTTTTTCAAGTATGAGTCTATCCAAAAGGTTATTTGGTGAAGATGCCTTTTCAACTAAACATTTTTGCTTGAAAACAGAGAATTCCATAAACAGCTGGTGTTTCATTCAAAACTAATAACACAAGATTATTCTTTATATTAATATTTTCTTAATAAATAAATAGATCAATGGTTAAAGATAGCTAAACCTTCTATAAAACATACAAAAACTAGTTAGCATAAGTTTTATGAAACATTTAGATCCCTTTTATACTGTAAAAATGTTTCCTCAAGTGCAATAAATGATAGATACGTCCTTGTGCAAATAAGTTAAACTTAATTAAAAAAAAAAATCAGGTCTAACATTCAATGCTAATATTTATTTGTTTAAGAATGTAGGACAATCTAAAAAAGAAAAACCTTATGTATTTATATAAAGTGTTTTGGATTTGGATTTGATTTAACCATATAATTTATGATAGTCACACATGTGTTTTCCAAATAAAATTGTTCACTTCACTATTCAGATCAATGCACTACATTTGGGAAGTATATTAACTTTGTTAAAAGAAATTAGAAAAATAACCATTAACTATCCAAAGTGCTTGCAAAGATACCCTGATTATTAACCAAATAAATACATGTTATTGAGACTATATCCTATAGAGACTGGTTAGGACAATCACTAACTAGGACTGTTGGATTAACCAAACAATCATAGGTAATTCAATCACTTCTGGTTAATTCAAAGGGAATTGATTCTGGCTTTTCTAGATATCTTGGTAATAGGAACTCGGTCAGAATACAGAGCAAGTCCATCCTTTATATAGCAGAGGTAGCAAGTCAAATATATTTTCCATATAATCCAATCAATATGTGAACTAGAATTGTGCAGGTCACTCTAAACTATGCTTTTAGGTTCTAGTTATTAAGTTTTCTATAATTTTGTACTAAAGTTAAAAAAATATGGAAAATTAAAACCATTAGTATTTCAGAGCAAAGAACACATAGACTAGAAAAAATAAATTCAAGTAAAAACAAAACAAAACAAAAACTACTGAGTCTCTGACTAAAAACAAAACAAACAGCTAGGAGTAAATACTCATTTACCACAACTTTCAGAAAAACAACTCTTTATAAAGAATACAGCTCAGAATTAGATGGGTTATATGCTTTTATTTTCTTTTCAAAGCAATTATGTCTTAAGAAGTTGTTTTGTTTACTTTTCCTCCAAGTTAATATAAAGCACATATAATTGAAAGGAAGAGAAATTTTTTAAAAGGAGAAAAAACAAAGGAATATAGTGTGCAACTAATATATGAAATTTAAGTTATAAATGTCTTATTCATGAAATTAAAGTGATTTCCTTAAAAAAATCACCTTATACAGATCACAGGAAAAAATAATGAACTTAATATTTCAGTCTAGAATTCAACAAGGAAAAGTGAGGTTGACTTTACTGACAATTGCATGTGCTAAATACAATGAAGGAGAAACTGGCAACTAGTATCTGATACACACACTTCACCTTATTATTGAAAACAATGATGAAATGATGTATGATATGAGGAAAAGACTCAATTAGAAAAAAGTAATGCTTTACTTTTTTAAAATAAAAAAGTAAACGCTTTAACAAAAGGAGCAATGAAAATAATTCTGTGTTTTGTTTTTAAAGATGCCAAAAAATTAATAAGACGTGTAAAGAGTGGAACAGTTGAAACAATATAATATCTTTCAAATTAAGCAGTCTACACATAAAACTAAGTAGCCAGTAAATAATGCAGAATTTTTCATAGAACTGCTCCCTTCCAAAATTGACATTTTAACAAACTGATGGATTTCTTAATAGTCTGATAGTGAAATATCTATTCAAAAAACTTTTTTCCTTTTTCTCTTTAAAGTTTGCTTGATCTTAGAAGCTCATCTTTCCAAAACTTGCAGGGAAGCTTTCTTAGGAATATTGTATTAGTCAGCCAGAGGAAAAAATAATTTCTTAGAAACAGTAAGATTACCTCAATATCAAATGACTGTCTAATGTCATGTGATATGGAAATAAATTCATACTCTCATGGTACTGAATCGTGACTCCTACTCAATTTCAGTCTTTACGAAAAAAAACTGTGCTCCAATATGCTGCTCTAATTTTATTCTCTGGGTATTGCTTATTTGAACTAGCTACGCCTTTGACTTGATAAATCTCTAACTTGTTGCCCAAACCAGATAAGGTAAGCAGTAAAATTTGACTTTCCTGACTCCAACACCTTCTTCCCTCATCTTTTATCAAATTCTTCATTAAAAAATAAAGTTTAATAGAAACATGCATTTAATCATTTTATATAACTTAAGCAAGGTCCTGAGAGAATGCTTATGTTTTTATTCATTCTCTTTTCAGTATTCTTGTTGAAACTACATTTAGTTGTTTCTATTTTTTTGTTGTTGTAAATAAAGATAGAATTTTGTTTGAATTTCAACTGGAAAAGCATTTTGGGAAATTTACAGTGAAGGTTCAATCCATAAGTAAAATATTATTTGGCAGTAAGAATATCATATAAAATTTTGAAAGTTTCTGCCTATCTCTTATATACTTCTTTAAACACACAACTAAATCATGAAAACATATATCTTGTGTTAGTAAAAATAACTATAGATTAATCAAAGAAGTAAAGATATTATCTTATTTTCACTGGCTTAAAGTTTCTTTATCTTTTTTATTTTTCTTTAATGAACTAAAGCTCCTTCAGTTTCAAACTATTAATTTGGTAATTATGTTCCTGTTTACATAATAGCTATGTATGTATTAGTATCAATACCTTGTCATTATGTCAAGGTATGTCATTTTAAAAAACAATATTTAAATGATTTTCTATGAGTTTTCTGTCCTGACAAATATGCTTGGAGGCTTATTATGAAGTTCAGTTATGCAGGTTTACCTCAAAGTTAATTCAAACACAAATATATAAATGAATAGGAATATTAGATAGAAAAAGTTCTTAAGTATGATTCATAAATATATAAAATAATTTACATGGTATACACATTTACTCAATAAGAAGAATGATTTTGTTTTTAGTTTCCCCTTTCCTAAAATGCAAAATGTGAATTCATCTTATATATATGTAATGACAAATACATAAGTAAATATCCACAAGTAACATCCACATGTAAATCTTTCAATATATAAAAAGGCAAATCCTACCTCCATCTCCAGATCCTGATCCTGCATCTGGGAGGAAAAGAGAGGAAGTAATTTGTTTTAGCTTAAAAAACATATTCAAAGAATACTTATGAACTTTTAAATTAAATTAAAAATAAAATAAATTTAAAATAAATACTTTCTCCATTATATATTAATATAATTGAAAAATTACTAACATTTAATTTGAAAAACATTCATATCAATATAATTTAATATCTATAATATAGTTTATAAAATAAATTCTCTATTATTTTCATCTTAAATTTCATGAACAATGTATTATCCAACTTTGGAATTAATTCTCAAACTTGACTATGTAAAAATTCTCATTTTTATTTTAGTCAAGATGATTATGGTGCCATTAACAAAAAAATTAAAAACAAGATACTTATAACAATCAATGAGATTTAGAAATTAAGTAGTCTAAGACTTGACAGCGAATACTCATAATTAAGGCTTATACTCTTGTACATTGCATTACAGAGGGAAGAAGTTTAAAGATGAATATCTTTTTATATAAGAGCTAATACGTTTTCCAAATACCACAACTCTGAATGAGTCTATCTGTATCCAACAGCATCTATTGTTTGTCAAATCCAGAGAAGGGTGAGCTTCAGGTTTGCCTTTGTGATTAAAATTGGCTATATCCTAGGTGATGTTGGCAGAGAAGACAATAACCTCTCTCTGCCTTTCTTTTTCTCCAGTCCTTTCCCCTCCCTCTCACATAATTACAAGTTGGGAAAGTTGTCAATTTCTGACAACTCATTTCCCAGAAACACTCAATTTCTTAGTTGGAGTCAAAACCACAGAGTCTCCATTTGCTTCTACCTGTTAAGTGGAGACATCACCTTCCTTCTGCATCCCCACTTCCTTCCATTCTAAATACATTTGGCTATGTACTTTTAATGTTAATAATGGGAAATAAGACTAATACTGGTAGACTAATACTGATATTCTTTGTCTGACTGGCCTTCATTTTACATTGAAATCATAGCCAGAGTTCATGAGCCATATCAAATGCCATGTCTATGAATCTGTGTTTGTTGTTTTAGACCAATTAAAATAAAATAGTATTTCTACTTGTTTGCCTCAATGACACTTTATTGAAAAGCACTCATAGAAAGAGGCATGACGTATGAAAAGCTATAGAAGACTAACACAGGGAAGAATGAATGCCTCACCAATAATTCTCCTTGTCATTATGTTAGACAGTAGCATTGTCTGAAGGAGCAGCAGTTTGAATTGTCAGCCTTGGTGGATACCCAGACTAACATATTCATAAGATTTAACATTTTATTAAATCAAAACCTCAAGTCATTAACTGCTTACATGACTAAGGAGCAAGTCTTTGGGTCAGGCTATCTTTCCCTTAAAGGCAAGTTAATTGGTAAAAAAACATTCATAATTAAAACCATTCTTGGTAAAAGTAGACTCAAATAAGGATTTTAATTATTCAATTTGACTGGTTTAAGAGAACAGAGGAAAAAAGGCTGATGCATTCATCTCAATAGCAGGAAAATAGTCCTGTCAACTGAACTGAGTTCTAACTCACAAAGCAATCACTTTTGGACGGGACAGTGATTGAATGGTCAAAGTTGGTAAAGTCTACGTTTTGTATCTTTGCACAGCTAGAATTTTAATTGACTTTATTTGAATTAATTTGAAAGCTTAAGTTATAAAATTACTTATAAAATCATCAGAAGTTAATAACAGGTTGTATTATTGTAGCATTTATACATTCTACCTTTGTTTTAGTTGCATGTATATAGCTTCTTTATTCTTTCCCACTAAGAGTGTAAACATCTTTAAATCAAGAACCATGTTTTGTTCAGCTCCCTACACTTATATACACCTAGGAGGAAATGCATAAAAGCTTATGGATTCCAAACTCCAAACATACTCATTGGATAACATTAGGAATATTATTCAACCATTCTAAGCTTATTGGTCCTCTAATCAATGGGTAATATCTATCCTACTGGACTACTTTGAGGATAACTGCACAATGGCACATTTAAAATGCTTATCACTGTGTCTGGAACATAATAACTAAAATTTTGAGTGAACATCTTGCCTATTCATCTATGTTTCCTATTAAGCACATTTAGCTGGAGAAAAATGGCAGTAGTGTTTTGGATTGTATTACCCATGTATGTTCTAAAAATTCAAGGGGCATGATTCTTAAGAATATTTGTGTTTGATTTGAGCCAAATTAAGTAGCTAGTGAAGACAGAGGAATAGACTGAAAAAAAATGGTCACTTAAGTCATGGCCTTAAGTGAAGTCAAGTGGACCTTAGGAAACATTACTACAAACAAAGTTAGAGAAGGTGATGGAATTCCAGCTGAGCTATTTCAAATCCTAGAAGATGATGCTGTTAGAGTGCTGTACTCAATATGTCAGTAAATTTGCAAAACTCAGCAGTGGCCAGAGGACTGGAACAGGTCAGTTTTCAATCTAACCCCAAAGAAAGGCAATTCCAAAGAATGCTCAAACTACCATACAATTGCATTCACTTCACATACTAGCAAAGAAATGCTCAAAATTCTTAAAGTTAGGCTCCAACAGTACATAAACCAAGAACTTCCAGATGTACATGCAGGATTTTGAAAAGTCAGAGGAAACAAAGGTCAAATTGCCAACATCTGCTGGGTCATAGAAAAAGCAAGGGGATTCCAGAAAAAAACATCTACTTCTGTTTCATAGACTAGACTAAAGTCTTTGACTATGTGAATCACAACAAACTGAAAAAATTCTTCAAGAGATGGGAATACCAGACCACTTACTTGCCTCCTGCAAAACCTGTATGCAGGTCAAAAAGCAACAGCTGAAAACGGACATGGAACAATAAACTGGTTCTAAATTGGGAAATGAGTATGTCAAAGCTGTATATTGTCACCTTGCTTATTTAACTTCTATGCAGTGTATCATGTGAAACGCCAAGCTAGATGACTCACAAGCTGGAACCAAGACTGCCGGGAGAAATATCAATAACCTCAGATAAACAGATGATACCAATCTAATGGCAGAAAGTGAAGAGGAACTAAAGAGCCTCTTGATGAAAGTGAAAGAGAAGAGTGAAAAAGCTGACTTAAAACTCAACATTAAAAAAAAAAACAACCTAGGATCATGGCACCCTGTCCCATCACTTCATGGCAAATAGATGGGGAAACAATGGAAACAGTGACAGACTTTATTTTCTTGGGCTCCAAATTCACTGCATATGGTGACTACATCCACAAAATTAAAAGACGCTTGCTCCTTGGAAGAAAAGCTATGACAAACCTAGACAGTGTATTAAAAAAGCAGAAACATCACTCTGCCAACAAAAGTTCATATAGTTAAAGTTATGATTTTTACAGTAGTCATTTACAGATGTGAGAGTTGGACCATAAAGAAGGTTTAGTACCGAAGAATTGATGCTTTCAAACTGTGATGCTGGAGAGGACTCTTGAGAGTCATGTGGATAGCAAGAAGATCCAACCAGTCAATCCTAAAGGAAATCAGTCCTGAATATTCATTGGAAGGACTGATGCTAAAGCTCAAACTCCAGTACTTTGGCCACCTGATGTGAAGGGCTGACTCAGTGGAAAAGACTCTAATGCTGGGAAAGATTGAGGGCAAGGAAGAGAAGGGGATTGACAGAGGGTGAGATGGTTTGATGGCATCACTGACTCAATGGACTCTGAGTCTGAGCAGATTCTGGGAGATAGTGAAGGATAGGGAAGCCTGGAGTGCTGCAAGGAATCAGCATAAGGAATCAGACACGACTCAGCAAGTGAACAACAACAAGTCAAGACTTCATCATAAAATCATGATGGGAAGCTTTAACGTTTCTTTGCTACAAAATGATTCATCTTGGCAAATCAGAGACAAGTAGCCTAATAAAGCCTTATTAATGAAAGGGAAAACTAAGAAAAGAAGCCATGTTATTGGACCTGAATCTAGACTCTTAGTCAAAACATTCCTTATAAGGCAAAAAAGGGAAACTGACAGTGAGGCTATTGAGCAGACTGCTCAATAGGAAACCATTTTCCAGACAAAAAATGATTTGTAAATTCAATGTAATGTAATAAATATAATGCAATTTTTAATACAAGTTTTATGTTTGTATTTTTATATTTTAGTATCAATATAAATCTACTGCCTTTTATTCTTAGAAATCACAACTTGCCATCTCCATTCAATGTCAAACAGTATTAAAAAATGCAAAATCTATGAAGAAAATAAGAATCTGTTTTAGATCAAGTCAGAACTCCAATTTATTTAGTCAGACTTGGTTAATCAAAATTACTTTGGTCCCTCCATCATTATTCAGATCAAAACTCTTTTAGATTTACAAGTCAATGGAAGATGATTCAGCAAGACCAACTTACTAATTAAATCCTGTAGAAATTTAAGTATGTGAATAAGCTAGGGACAGGTTACTCAATTGTGATTAAATGTGGTTAAGTATTTTCATAGAATAACCAATAAATTAGGGACTAGAACTGAATAACTGAATGAATCAAAAGAATGTGATTGCATGTTCTGACAAAAACTTGGAGGTTGGCAAGTAAGCAGACAGATTTTGCTATCCAACATTGTTAATCAAACCATAACTCCATGACTGCTTATTATGACTACCCAGTGATCTTCATTGCCTATTGTCAGAGACAGACAGATATCCTATATGATTTTGAATGAGTAAATCCATTCCTTAGTACTCTAGTATTTGCCTACATCATTCCTGGTTCTGAGAGCCAAAGGTTCCTTTTTTTCCTATTCCATTTGTCCTAAAGTGTCATTTTTCAGTAGCTATGATGGATTGATTCTTTATAATTAGTTTGCTCCTTGTCTTTCTATTTTCCCCATGCTTACTATAAGAGTAGCATGCTGGCCCTCCTCTTTTCTTACTGAGAAAGATGGTCCACTAGTGCACAAGAAAATGGTGCACTAGTCCAACTTGCCTCCCAATCATCCTTGCAGGAAGGACATCCACATTGTCAGACAAAGAATCAAATAGGAGAAAAGCTACTTAAAAACCAGAACCAAAGAGCCTACGTCATTGTTCATGAGGAAAGATACCTTTCTCTTCTGCTAATTCTTCGAAACTTTGGTAATTACCAGTGCAAATTGAAACAATATTATTAACTACTAACAATCAATAGGTCTAAGATAATCTTTTTTAAAGAATATGAGACTGTCTCTGCTCATTTACCACTCTGCTCCAGCCATCACACACATGATCTTTAATATAATTCCATAGTGTTATCTAAGAGGGGATTTTCAATAAAACAGACCTTTCTTGACATTATTCTATATTTCTTTTTTTGAAGAAAAAAGGATATATCATTTTAATGATGATAATAATATATCATTATTATTTTTCTTAAATATGTTATATCATCAAAATCCTCTGAAATTAGAAAGATGCTTATTTGCCATTAGGAACAAATTTCAAGGGATACTAAAGTTTCTTTAATATATGTGATTTTAATGTCAGGCCTAACCTGAAAATTCAGCTTCGTTTTATCGCACTGGTTTATCAAGTTGGGCTTTATTCTTCTTGTTTCTTCTCTTCTTGTTTTTATTCAGTTCTAATAACCATTGTACGCAGAAGGAAAACCTGAAAAACTAAAGAGCACATGAAGGTGCTCTTTGTCCTTACTTTCTTTAGAGCATTCTTGGTACAGTATAACTAAAAAGTTTTGTGGGATCCCAGGCTAACTAGTGGTTCTAGAAAGGGAAGATATCTTTAGAAGTCATGTTCATCCCCAATATATTCTTCAGTGTAATCTGTTCAATGTAATGCTGCTCTACAGCATTTTGTAGAGCTGCTAAGATTAGGCACATCTTAACCTTCAAATCCAAATCTGCAATCTGCCTGTCCTCCAGAAAACAATCCTATTGTTACAAACAATCAAACAAACAAAATGTATTCCTGCATAGATTACTTTATATATATTTGGCAGCTGAGTAGTCAATCTAGATTTTTAATTGTTATTCAACTGTCTGTACTTCATTAAATAATATAGGTTTTAAAATCTACCAACAGCCTTGTGGTAGATTTATCTTTCTTCCAGAAATAACTTGAAATGTAAAGAGACATAGGATAGGAATAATGCATGCTTGGTACAAACGTATAAGAGGCTTGTCTAGCCAATATTTAGTCGAATTATTTATCTGGATAATAATAAACAGGACATAACAGGAAAAGCAAGACATGGTTTTTGGATTCAGTATCCATTCCAAAGGTTTTCGGGAGTCATCAGGATGAGATACAAACCTGTGGCACACGATCCTTCAGACACCACCAGTATCTCACTCTGCTGTTTGCACGCGGCCTGCCGCAGATAACACTCATTCTGATAGCTCTCCCCATTGGAACCACACACAGGCACATAGTCATTGTTGCACTGGGGAGGACACAGATGTAAGCCTGTGGTTAGTACTGGAGTCTACATGTCTCTGACATCTTGAACAGAAATCATCATTTACAAAAGAAAGCTTTTTCAGTGATCCCCATTGTATCCAGCAAGTCTTTGACCTTGTAAGAATATCATTCAAAGATATACAAAAGCAATGTCCAGTAAGTCAATTGGTCATCTGATTCAGATGGGGGAAAATCAGCTTCTAAATCAGGAAAACCCAAGAAAGTGATAGGACAAGAAATAATATAAAGATATAACAACAAAAGTATCAATATTATTAACTTTTTTTTCCTGATATATGGCCTATCTGGCTTGGTGGAAAAAATGAGAAGATGTTATGACATTCTAGATATTCAAAAACAGTGTCTATCTGTTGCTGGAGCAGAAGTACATAGCTGAAATGCCAAGGAACTCAGTTCCTGTTTAGCATGTTGTTCCTCTGTTGAATTTGAATCTTTACAAATTCCTAAATATTTGGATAAGACATCTGAGTTACTAATTAAAGGTTCATATATCTTTATATCATTGGATACTGACAGAGATACAGTGTAGAAAGGAACAACACACTATGTAATACAGAAAAAAAGTCAATTACTGAACCATATGTTAACTTGATTGACTATTCAAAAGTATGAGAATTAGTGTATATTTCATAAAATGAAAAGTTCATTTTAAAAAAACTTCCTTCCAAAAATGTACACATTTTATAACGGTAATCAGGCAACCTACAGGGTATAGTCATTACAGCATAATCACACTGTAAGGCCTTAGAGATACTTGGCTGTGTTCTATACCTGCTAATTACACCAGTGATATGATTATCTCATGATTACTACTACTGATGGGCTACATTGTTTAATTATAACAAATGTAATGATCAAAACAATTATTTATAAATACCCATGCCAGAAATTAAGTACAGTAAGGGAAATCATGCATATACATGCATGTGAAAATGCTTTTCTGTTTTCTACTTCTTATTAAAATACTTGGATTTTTTATCTGCTAATTCATAACATATAAAGCAAACCAATGATTTAGCAAAATAGCTAGTGTTTTAATTTTTTTAATAATATTTCCAAAAATCTCTCAAAAGTTAAATTCAACTCAAGGATTTTTACGTAAAAAAGCAAATTTTAAACACGGTTATAACCTGATGATAAACCTGAGGTTCAGTTTCTCACTCTATTTTCTTAACATATATGTACTTCCTTTCCCAATCAACCATTTAGCTCTTACCCTTTGCCTTTATGAAATAATAGATTTGAACCATTTTTAAAATGATATAACACAATGTTCTCTGAAATGAAAGTTTTTTGAGTCTGACTTTGCATCTGTTATTGAAAAACTTAAATATAATTTTTCACTAATAGTTATGTAGTATTTTCCCAATAGTAAATTCAAATTGTATGACACTCATAATCACCATAACTGCTAACAAGGTAATTTAGATACCAAATTATATCTATTTAGAAATTATTTAAATATGATTAGATTGAAACATTTTAAATATGACATATTTTGAAAATCTTTATTTCTAGTTTCTAGTCTAGTCATTTTGGAAGTTTCTATTCCTTTCCATAGTTACATTATATGGCTCATGGACTCAGGCTATCTACATTATTATATTTGAAAACTATTTTGATAGGAACTTTTCACTCATGAGGATCTTTAATTCAATAGGCAACTCACTTTCCAAACATACATATACCTGAAAATTGACCCACCATAAAACTGAACATTTTTATCACTATTGAAAAAAAAAAGACAATAAAAAAATGTCAGTAAAGAGTTAAGTTTTCCAAAAAACAGTACTGCAGAGACATCAAATAAATGTGAGCGGTGCTGACGTCAGAACTGTGGCCGGGGAGGCAGGTGGACGGACCAGTGTTTGATAAATGGGCTGTGTTCAGGATCAGGGACAGGACAACGTAGGGAGGATTTACGAGGACCCGCTAGGACTACTGAGAACATGGAAGACAGGCCAGAAAGACGTGAACAGCTGGTCACAGTCAGCAGACTTGCTGACCCTTTCAGTAGGCTGATGATAGTCACATCACTGCAAATGGCTGGACTAGCTAGCTCCTCACTCTTGTGTCCGAGCATTCTTGTTCTGGGTTACCTTTAAATCTTCATCTTCAACCCTGGTTACAATATTTTGTGTGTAGATGATCTGGATCCACATTTTCTTCTTTGTAATCCCTAGAATTTCTCTATTTATCCTTTTCATCTACCTCTGTCGATTATTCAGATATAGTCAGTAGATGGGGAGTGAGGGGTAGGAAGTATTTATTACCTCTGTCAAGTGCTAGTACACAATGCTATATGCATCTTAAAATACGAAATAAACTGATAAAGTGCTCATATGCCACTTCTGAGGGATGGAGTAAGCCAAATGTGAACAGTGCTAAAAATGGAGCTGCCAAGCTCCATGCACAAGCCAAAAGGGAGATTTGTATGGAGTTGAAAAGAGCTTAACTGCAGATTATCAGCACGCTGTTTTTGGCCCTTAGTACCATGACTTGCACTCATTAAAATGAATAACACACGGAGGAAGTATACTCTAAATCACTAAGGCTTAGGAGTGGAAGTCTCGGCCCATGTTCTCCCATTTCTGAGTGTAGGACCTTGTGTATATCACTCAGCAATAAAATATTTAGCAAGTTTATAGCTCAGTTCCCCCATTTGAAATGGTTAACTGGGGTATTTGGGAGGATTAACTGAGTCATGTTTCAAAATGCTTTGGAATATTCATTTATAAAAAGAAATGTAAACTATTTGCTTTCCATGATATATACTTTAACTAGCAGAGTTACCATCTAACATGGACACCAAGGCATGCAGGTCTAAAATTGGAAAAATAAAGGAAAACAGGCTAACCCTAAGTATAAAAATGAGCTTACTACTACATTAAAATATGCCTAATTTTGAAAATAATTATATTTTTTTAGTGGTAACCATGAATATTGCTCAGTTTCAGAGGAAGGGACAGATTCAGATTTTAGGTGACTTGCTAAAGGCCACACTGTTGGCTGGTAAGAGAGAAAAACAAGACTCAAGCCCAGATGGTTAAGCTCATAAATGTATGTGTTGTCCAAACTTCCTCTCAGGGGAAAAGTGATTCTGCTTTCCTTCAGATGTTTTAAAAATCTTAAGTTTATTTTCCAACTTTGTGTTTTTCAGTGAATGATTTTGTTCCAAAATTTCCACATTGCTTAAGAAAGCAGCAACATGTTACACCAGTGAAGTCAATGACTTGATGCTCTAGAATATATGGAATTTGTTTTGCTACAAATGAAGAAAAAATTCATGTGAGAAGTTTTTCATATGATTTATTGCTTGTTTGATTAATAAGAATTTCTTTTAACTGAGATTTCAGCATCTAGGAGCTATGCATAACTTATATTTTATATGTTGTCGGCACCTTCCCCAGTCTGGCATGTAGAAGGTGCTCCACAGATGTTAAGTGAATTCTGTTATATTCCCACTTGTCAAAGGCTTAGGGATAATGGTTTAGGATATGGCGTGTTTCTCTTCCAAAAAAGCAAGAGATAAAAAAAACCTGCATATATCCCAATCCTTTGATCATTCCATAGGTAACTTTTACTTCTCTGTGACTACATTTTTCCATATGGAAATTTTTTATGATTTTAAATGAGTGAGCAGGCCTGTGATTATGGTAAGAGTGATTCATATGACTTCTGAGGCTAGGTCATTAAAGGTTGTAGCCTCTGCCTGGCTCTTTCACTCTCTGGATTCTCGCTTGCCCTTTAAACCCAGCCACTGTGCTATGAGGAAGCCCAAACTAGTCCAAACAGAGAGATCTACATGGAGAAGGACCAAAGTCCCCAGTTGACAGTCCAATATGTGAGTGAATCCTGAGAGGAGTACAGAACCAAGCCTTTGAGTTCCCTCCCCCCACTCAGCTAACGCCAAGAGAAGCAGAGATAAGATGCTTCCATTAAGCCCTGTCCAACTGCAGATTCATGAGCAAAATAAATGTTCATTGTTTTGAGCCACTAAGTTCTGGGCAATTTGTTCTACAATTCTAGCTACTGGAACTATTGTAGATCTAGAGCATGGCTTATTCAATGAAAACAATCGAATTAAATGATATTTGTAAAACATAAGGCTTCACCATATTTTTAAATTATAAAGTGATCATTGACCATTACATATTAATTGATATGATCAGTGCTATCTATGAATAGATGCATCTGTGACTTCTTTTCTTCCTCTCTTCCTTCTTTTATCCATTCATTCAGCCAGCCAGCCAGTCAACTAGCCAGCCATTTGTCCATCCACTGTCTCTAAATTTTCATCCCATGGTTATTTACCAGAATGACCAGGATACCATTTGGTATGCAGAGAGCAAGGTAAGATGCATGAAATTGCAGGCTATTTATGGAACTTGTATCATCATCTAAGAATTAGTTGTACTATTTTTGATATCAAGTTGTGTATAATAAATTGGTGCTTTTGTTGTTATTATTAATGTTTTTATTGGCATGTGGGCTTCCCTAATGGCTCAGCACTAAAGAATATGCCTGCCAATGTAGGAAACGAAGGTTTGATCCCTGGGTCAGGAAGATCCCCTGGAGAAGGAAATGGAAACCCACTCCAGGGTTGTTGCCTGGAAAATCTCATGCACAGTGACTAAACAACAACATAATGTCCTAGAAAAAATTAGACTTGGTGTCAAAGGACCTAGATTCTTGCTGTAGGATCACCACTTAGTTGTAAGTTATTTATATTTATGAGCCTTAATCTCCTCATCTGTAAAAGGAGGAGAAAATAATTACCTCACTCAGATATGAGAAACAAATGAGATAACATGTTTGAATCATAGAATATGATTATTACAAATCACCTAAGAGAGGTGAAAATAAATATTTGTTCACCTTAATGTTCCGATAGTAATTCAAACTGGAAAACATCAATTACAGACACATATACCCAATACTCTTTGAAGTTTATCTCTCAGCCAGAAACCGTAGTTTTCACACCATTTTGAATAGAAGAATTTGGACTT
This sequence comes from Muntiacus reevesi, assembly GCF_963930625.1. Lineage (NCBI taxonomy): Eukaryota > Metazoa > Chordata > Mammalia > Artiodactyla > Cervidae > Muntiacus > Muntiacus reevesi. The sequence goes on along the minus strand of NC_089251.1, from coordinate 154,332,678 downwards.
GTATCGGAAATCAGGAGAAATAGAGTAGATGACTTAAGCTGATTTAGAACAGTATATAGGAAAATGGATTTTTCAGGACATCTGCCTTTTCATCAGACTGAGCAAAACAGAAAAAAATTCTCAAATTCATTTGAAAGTATTGGAAACACTGAGTCAAGATACTCCTAGCTTAAAATATCTTATCTATTTTTCTTTGCACAACTTGTACATTTTCTTTGATCTTGAACTTAATTCAGCCACTCTATATTCCTGGTACGTGCAGAGTCTAAATTTTCCACTAGGGAAATGTTTATTTTCACCTGACAGACTGACAGCTATTGCAAAGCACAAACTAGTAGCAGCAATAATCTAGTAGTAAATTTAAAATGCTACAGGCATTAGGAGAAGAAAATTTACATTTTAGTTTCTTATTCAAACTTGCATTCACTCCCCCAGCCCTGTCCCCGGCAATCTATCCCATTTAACGATTATCTAAATTAATGACAAATGTAACTGGCTAGCCAAATGCATAAAAAACAAATATCTTTGTTGATTAAAGTTTTACTAAAATCCTTTGTGCAACCTGAAAACTGAATGCAATTTCTCTAAAAAGAAAATTATACATTTTCTCTTAGTAGCATGCATCCATTTTTAATTTTATGAATTCCTTTTTTTTTTTTTCCTCTTGGTGAAATCTTGTTATAATTATGGCTTTCCATTTGAGGAACATTCTTCTTGGTTCATTTTATATCATTCATGGGTTCACATCTTATGTCTACCCTTGGTTACGAAAATAAGATATATTTCTGGGAATTACAAACTAAAAAGAAAAAAACTGACAAAATCCTGTGGGCTTTTAATTAATAACTTATCCAACTTATTTTCCTCTCGGTTAACGCTTGGGGAAAGTATGACTTGCAGGGTTCTTATGCTCCATCTCTCTCAAGTAGTTCACTGAAAGAACATAATTAAATTGCTCAGTATGGCTGGAGACCTTAGAAATTGGTATTGCATGAATATTAAATATGCATGAATGTTTCCAATACTCTAGTATGGTTTAAAGACTATAGTATGGGCGCAGAAATACGTACCTACCAGGTGGTGGGGCACTGTACAAGTATCAGTTGTTTATTAATTTTCTTGGAACGAAAAAAATAATGTCAGAGAAGTTTTTAGCTTATTTATAAGCCATTCAAACCATATTTAAATGTGAATTCCCTTCTATCACTGGGAGGTGACATTAATCTAAAATATGTTAATTTCATCAACAATTCTAAACACTACATATAGTTGGCCCTCCAAATCTGGGGCTTCTACATCCACAGATTCAACCAACTTCAGATTGAAAATATTCGAGAAAAAAAATTCCAGAGAGTTCCAAACAGCAAAACTTGAATATGCCACTTACCAGCAACTAATTTGTATTTACAATGTTTAGATTGCGTATATATTATATAATAAATAATCTAGAGATGACAAAGTGTACATAAGGATGTGCACAGGTTATATATAAATTCTATGTAATTTTATATAAGAGACTTGAGCATCCTTGGATTTTGGTACTTGTGGTGGTGGATACTGAGTGACCTATGGATACTGAGTGGATACTGAGTAACCATTGCACTGTAACATATTTTAGACTTGAATTTGAGTTCTAATATTTTATTTGTTTTATATCCTTTTTGATTTTTTTTCAAGTTTTCCTTACAATCTTGGAAAAGTTTTTGTTATCTCCAGTATATAGTTTCCTTGATGGGAATATTTTCTGATTGAAACTTATCTTAGATTTCATGTGTATTTTAAAAAGTAATTCAATAACACTTTAAGATACCAGTAACATCTGTAATACTTGAATTATAAAAAACATACTGAAAAAAAGTTTTAACATTCACATGGTAGAAAGCATTTGTTGGATGATGACTATAATAATGACATTGAGCTTTCTTTTTAAAAAATACTAATAATCCAGTTTTGATAACATCACTGGGCAATCTCTTAATTTTTATTTATATTTTGAACATTAGACAAAGCACATTTTCCTCAGGTTTATGAAATGACTTTTGTTTATTTGCATTCTTTCGGATTCCTAGGAATTGTAATTGAATGTGGTATCCATGAAAAGTTGACAAGTACTAACTGTCATGATTTCCAAACTAGCACAGTAGTTTTGAAGTCACATTGATAAGGAGTTCATTTAAAAACTCAACTAGATTGCCAAAATAATAAAACCCAATACCATTAAAACAGAACAATATGATCCAAAGAAGATAGCTTCAATCAAAAGAACAAAAGTATAAACCCACATTTCTAATCCAACGACAATTTTGGCTATTATGTTGACTTACAGTATGCATGTTAGAAGGGACACAGAAACCTACTTTTCTGTTGATACACCAAAAGGACAATCCAAAGCTTTCTACCCCCAGTGGCATTTATAACTATGGCACATATATGGCACATATATATATATATGGCACATATATCCAAAAAGCTGTGTCTTTTTGACATCAGTTAGCTCTCTTGCCAGTACTTTTGTTTGATGCCAGTTTTCCTCTTAGCTTGCATAGCTATAAATTGCCAAGTGATGGGCTGTAAAAGAAGATCTCTGTTTTGCAGTCTCATTAGTAAATTAGAAGATGCAAATATCAGATTTCTTACCTTGAACTGACAGACGCATGTCACAGTGTCTCCAATTCTTAAACATTCCCCATCAAATTTACAGGTGTTAGTGTCACAGAGGAAGAGATCATTTTCTCTGTCATCATAACCTCAAATTTAAAGAGAACATGCCAGTCATTAAATGTTACAGACTTCAACAACAATAACAAAAGAAATATCTTGAAGCTTTAAAAGAATTGCCCTAAATTTTAATTCCAACAACCACAGCTGTACTACAAGGTCATTCTTTACTGATAACCTAAAAAAAATCTAGCTAAGTGATTAATACTAGTTACTCTTTCACAATTCTTTTCTAGTCAGTTGTCTTTGAATATTCTTTTTTTTTTTTTTTTTTGATGATGCTATTTTATTTTAGTTTGGGTTAATACTGGTAGTGGTAAGTGAATATTTAACATTGCTTCATAGTTTCATTATTTTTTCTCATTAAGTAGATTAAAGTTTATGACCCCCAAACTTCACATTTTAGAAAAGAGTTGGCGATGGTTCTCAGAATGTCCTTTCATTATTTCTCCATTTTTAATCATTCTTTTGCTTTAAGATCTGCAACAACCCCTTATTTGGAATTTCTCCAGACAAAGAGGAAACAAAGCCCCAATAATAAAGATAAACAGGCACAGTGCTTTTTCTGATGGTCTGTCTGACTCAAACGAAGACTGATCACCTCCAAGTTATCAGGGGTAGAGGGGATACCAGGTCCTTGACAATCTGCCTGGAAAACCAGTTTATTTTCTTTAGTTTCTCCAAATTCCTGTTAGGTATCTGCTAATAATGAATTTCTTAACTGTCATCCTCAATTTCATATTTAAGTTAGTTATTTCCTAAAGCAGTACTATAGTTAGGGATGAAGCAAACTAGTCATGTTGGGTTACAAATCTATCAACATTTCAAATAATTGATTTGGCAGGTTGCTTAATAGTCCTATGATAAAGCACCTAAAAAGTGATTAGGTACCCGCAAAGTGGGACTTAGCTTTCCAAAATAACATAGATGCATGCATGAGCCATGAGTAAGTTAAAGGAAACACATTTAGCTTTATGAAAATGCCAAATTTAGAAATTCCCCAAAACAGAACAAAGGCAATATATTGACCCAAATCTAACAGGGTTACAAATTTCAAGTCTTCTTTAAAAAGCACAAGCCACAGGATGTATAATAATTTTCCTCGTGGAATTTTCATCAGTCACTACCCAGCAAGGCATATTCTTTTATCCCATGAGTTACAGTTGGTCATTCTCTCTTCTCCAAAGTTACATACACTTCAGCTCGCATACATCCCTAAAAGCCACTTTATTCAGAGCTAGATTCAACTTCGGCAGAATTATATATACAGGAGATGAAAAATTACATACACACTGGCTAAAACTAGAACAGACCAGACCTAGGGGACAATACCCAGGCATGCTAATGGAGTTTAAAATGCCCAAAACACCACAATCGCACCGGTAGTTATGGGCTGTCAAGCTGAAAGGCGAAGACAGTGCAGCAACTCCTATCCTCGGCCCCTATTTAATTAGGAGACTTTAGCAGAACCAAGCTTGCCAAGCTCTTGCATTCAGACTCTGAAGGGACCCAAGCAAGCAAGAAAAGCGCCTGACGCACTCCAAGGAAGCCTGCCCAGAAATGGAGGAGCCGGCGCCCACTCGGGTCGGTTCCGCCCTCCGCCCGCCTAGGCGTGAGCCTGCCGGGCCTCGGTCATACCCACCCCGAAAGATTCTTGTCTCAACTTCCTTCGACCATTTAGGAGCTAGGAGAGGCAAGAGGGAGGCATCTCGGTGAAGCAAAAAGAACGTCTTTTGCAGCCAAGTAGAGAAGGAGATGTATATGTGAGTGGGGGAGGGGGTAGAGGGGCTGAGAAACTGAATATCTTGGAAATCCAAGCTCCTCTAGAATGTGTGTGACCCGGTCTTGAATGCCAGACAAGTGCACTCTCATGGTACTTTTGCTAGCAATCAATGTTTCCCCTGCAGTCGCCGTTTGATTTATTGCTTTCTCGCTCATTCTATCTCATAAAGTTATTTCTCTCTGGTTTCAGCTAGACTTCTTTCTTTAATGACAGAAAAGGTTCTGATTTAGCGTTTCTTCAAGGACTGGTCCTCTTTTCAGTGAATCCACAAAACCTCCTCGTTTACTGTTTCTTAAAATCTCCGCAGCTCCAATTGAAGTGCAAGGATGCAAGGTTCCTATACCTGCACTTTCTGTGCACCGCCACCTCAGGACCCCCGCCCCTTTCCTTAGCGGCCTGCAACAGTTCTCCTCTGGGTGGAGGTCGGTGGTCTCAAAGGTTTGGGAGCATTGGAGCAGAGGAGCTGGGGAGACGCACTTGGGTAGGCTGGTCTGTGCTGGAAACAGCGCGTTTCCTCTGCGGGGCTAAGAGGTCGGGGGCTGGGGTTTCGGACTTACCAGAGCAGTTCCAGCCGGTGGGCGTTTGGCAGTCACTTAAGGAGGTAGGGAAAGCTGCGAGCTTCACCGGGCGGGCTACGATGAGCAGCATCACCGGCAGCAGCAGCAGCCAGCAAAAGCCCTCGCAAAGTGTCCAGCTGCTGCACTGCCGCGGGGACTCCCACGGCACCATGACTACTTCGCGCAACTCTGCGGCAGCAAACGGCTTCGGGAGAACACAAGATAGCGGGGGTCAGGCAGCGGGCTACTGAGCATCCCGCGGACGGCGGCAGCAAAGGCGGCGGCGGCGGCAGTGGCACCTGACGGGGAAGCAGCAGCCAAACCCGTGCATGATCTCCAGAGTTTCAGCAACATCCAGTGACCCGGCTCAGCCCCGGGAGCGAGAGGGTCGTCCACGGAAAAGCTGCGCCGGGGACGCGGGAAGCTGCTGCCATAAGCAGAGGGCTCTGGCAAGCCAGGTCAGCAAGAGGAGACCGGAGTCCAGAGAGCAGACGAGAGGAGCCCAAAGAAACTGGGTGGAGGGAGAGTCAAAGCGCCCCGCAGCCTAGCAGCCGCCTCTCGCGCTCTGCTGCCCGCATCCCTCTGGCGTTTGGGAAGCAGCAGGTCCTTAGCCCGCCCGGGATCACGTGGGAACTGGCAGTCGGGCGTTGATTGGCTGAGCGGGATGCAGGTCCCGGGAGGGAGGGGTCGGCGAGGAGGTGCTAGGAGGAGACGACGGCGGATGCCACAGATGGGCTAGCTCACCAGGCGCTGGCCCGAGTGGAGCAAGGCGGGGATGGCTCGAGCGAGAATTGCGGGCTGCAGGGCAGGCGCCTCCCACACCTTTAAATACCACCTGCTGTTTCACTCTCTGCCCCAGGACGCCCCCTACCGAGCGCTGGGTCAGATCTAGCGCCCCTCTTCCGTGCGTGACCCCGGGCTGCTAGCGCCCGCTGCGGCTGGGTGGCGTCTCTCGGAGCTGGAGCTGGCAAGGGTGGAGGTGGCCGAGGCGCGGTCGCAGCAGACAGGAGAGGGGAAAGCGGGCACCGAGGAGAGGGCGTCCTGCTGGCGCCCGGCGCTCCAGCTTACGGGAGCGCGCCGCCTGGCTATGACGGGATACAGGCTGGGAATATCGCAGCGGAGAGCCCACGGACGTTTCTCTAGGGAGTAGCAGGAAGCAGGAAAGGGTGAGAGGCGGTGGTGTGAGAACAGCTCAGGCTGGCCTGGAAGCAGCAGCCGTTCCCACAGAAGCCTGCGAATCTAAGGCTGCTCGCCAAGCTGCCTCAACCAGCCTGCCAGGCTCTCCCCGCTCGCTTCTCTCTCTCTCTGCTCCCTTCCCTGGCTCCCTGAAACCCCGAGTCTACCCGAGGAGCTGGGGGTCTGAAAGCCCTCTCCCCACCACACACTCTTCTCCAGCCGGTAGCCTGTTTGTGTGGCTGCCTGGGAGGTGCGGGCAAATGTGTTTCGCAGGTCAGGATGGGTTGGGACAAGCGGTCAGAGGGAGGAAGGAAAGGCTGCTCTCTGCATCAGCCACGGCGGACTGCCAGGCGCATCCGCGGGTTGCGGCGTCTGAAAAGAGAGGCTGCCTTAGGCGGCGCGGGTAGTGGTCCTCGGAGCTTTCCGCGGGTCTTCACTGGCTCTCCAGTGACCTGGACGGGGCGAGGAGGTCTCATTCTGCGAGTCTCTGGTTCTGCGCCTTTCATTCTCCGGCCCCCAGCCAGCGCCGGCAAACGGCGTGCTGAGACCCGCCTTCCGTCTGCTGCATTCTTCAGGCGGTTAGACAACACTCTTTAGCCTAAAGGCATTTTAGTCTCTAGTAACGAACGGGACCCGGAGTTTCCCGGGACAAGAATGCTGAGGAGCGTTTTTCTCTCGTGACCCGGGTCGTCGTTGCACACTGATTTGAATGAGCTTTCTGTGTGATCATTCAGTGTTTCTATTCTGTGACTGTTCTGTGATTCAGGATTTTTTTTTCCTCTTCTCTTCCCGTAGCCTCCTTTCACTTTCTCTTCCTCCGCTCCTTCCTTCCATCCCTCCCTTTCTTCTTCCCTGCCTTCCTCCCTTCCTCTTTCTCCTTTATGTTTTTCCTTCTCTTTCTTTCAAGAACCCTCATCTCCTCCTTTATTTTTCTTTTAAACCTCACCTTTCTGTCTCTCCTGTGTCCCCTGAATTTAGAACATCTCGTGACAGCGCTTCACAGGCAATTAGTGTCCATTCTCGATCACTTAAAAGAGGCACCAATACACTTTGAAAACAGGGACTATCTATCCTTTGCAGAACCACCAGAAAAACAAATTGTACCCGAGCTATCCTTTTAAGTACTTTAACCTCCAACCTCCTCCCACTTCCATGCTTTTTAACTTCTCCTTTGAGAGATGTGATCGTGCAACACCTCAGTGCCTCAAAGAAATCTTTTTTTTCCCTCCCTTTATCCTGTGTGAAACCCATCCCTTTATCTTACATCTCCGCCTCCGCCCCGAGATCCCTCTCCACATCCCCCCGTCCACCTCCAACGATTTCTGAATCTCTGTGTGTCTGCTCCTGGCAATTAAGCAGCAGATCCCAGGATTCTAGTCGGTGGCATCGCGCTCCTTACAGACTAAGACTCCATTAAACCAAATCAATTTGACCAGACATTGGAGGCATCAGAAAATCGGCTTCTAGACAGTGCAACTAAATTCTTTAAGGAAACGGAATACCCATTAAATAGAACTGCCAGCTGATATTACAAAAACGGAATCGGAGATGTCTTTTCCCTGCACTCTTTTGGCAGAGAGGGCAACAGAGACACACGCCTAATGTAGATTAAGATTGAACAACTCCCCCGTTCAAAGTGAGGACATGTCATTTTCCATAGTAAGGCTGGTGTGGTAACTAATCAGGCTTATGAAAATAAGTCATGCTTGAAACTGAAGGCAAAGTTCTTCAAAGTGTTTACCCAGGAATTATGATAATGAAAGAGGACCTGCTAGGGTATGAGTGCTTGGCTATAGATGTAGGATTTTACAGAACCTCTTAGCCGAGTAAAACTGTTATTGAATTCTCTGCTAAGTAAATTTTTGGCATGCTCTCTAATAATATGAACTGTTCCTAAGACATTTTTCCCAAAGTAACTTAAAACTCCAAAGGAGTAAATTGCTGGTTGTGACTGGTTAACAAATGCAGTTGCTTCCACAGAGGTTCTTTAAATTATTAAACAGTTTGAAGCAAAACCTTTCCAGTAGGAATGCTGTGATTTTGTTCAGCTTACTTTGTACTTAGTGCTACAGTGCCACCAAGAAACAAATTCTGAAACTGGCAAGCACCACCAAGTGGCAGAAGAACATCATTCACTGAACAGAGCATCATATTATTGAATATGTAAATAAAAATGTATACACTATTTAGCCTCATCATTAGTACCAAGGAAGTAGACTGGCCTTAATTTTTATGGCAGTGAAGATCGGATTAGTGCTTCATCTTTGCTTCCAAAAGGCTCAAATCCACTTACTTATTAGAACTGAATTTAAAACTAAGTCTATGAATTGTACTTGGTATGGTATATTATATGATTACTAGTAATGAAATCCAGCATATCATGCATTTGTAATACTTCTTATTTTAAAATTCTACACAATATTTTCTTTCAATACTTCTGAGCTAAATCAGTTTATTTGTGGCATATGTACTCTAGAATCAACTCTGAGAGAGTAAACTTAAGTTATATTTTTAGGAAAGTAGCACAAAAAATATTTTTCCAGAAAACTTCTTTTAAAGTATTTTCCCCACATGGAAAAGACATCATTAAGAAGGGTGAGATAACTCAGAGCTTTAATGGGAGGGGGGGAAGTTATTCTAGAACAAGAATAATTTAGGATAAATAAACAAACCTGGGGAAATAAAGGCACACTGACAGTCAAAGATCAGACTCCTTTTTCTCTCTAATACTTTCTGGATGGACAGATGGATCATGGTGGAGAGTTCTGACAAAATGTGGTCCACTGGAGAAGGGAATGGCAAAACACTTCAGTATTCTTGCCTTGAGAGCCCCATGAGCTATATGAAAAGGCAAAAAGACAGGACACTGAAAGATGAACTACCCAGGTCAGTAGGGGCCCAATATGCTACTGGAGATCAGTGGAGAAACAACTCCAGAAAGAATGAAGAGATGGAGCCAAAGCAAAAACAACACCCAATTGTGGCTGTGACTGGTGATGAAAGTAAAGTTCGATGCTGTAAGAACAACATTGCATAGGAAGATGGAATGTTAGGTCCATGAATCAAAGCAAATTGGAAGTTGTCAAACAGGAGATGGCAAGAGTGAACATGGACAATTTAGGAATCAGTGAACTAAAATGGACTGGAATGGGTGAATTTAACTCAGATGACCATTATATCTATTACTGTGGGCAAGAATTCCTTAGAAGAAATGGAGTATTCATCATAGTCAACAAAAGAGTCTGAAACACGGTACTTGGATGCAATCTCAAAAATGACAAAAGGATTTCTGTTCGTTTCCAAGGCAAACCATTCGATATCACAGTAATCCAAGTCTATGCCCTGATCAGAAATGCTGAAGAAGCTGAAGTTGCTGAAGTTGAACAGTTCTATGAAGACCTACAAGACCTTCTAGAACTAACATCCAAAAAAGATACCCTTTTTATTATAGGGGACGAGAATGCAAATGTAGAAAGTCAACAGATACCTGGAGTAACAGGCAAGTTTGGTCTTGGAGTACAAAACAAAGCAGGTCAAAGGCTAACAGAGTTTTGCCAAGAGACTGCACTGGTCATAGCAAACACCCTCTTCCAACAATACAAGAGAAGACCCTACACATGGACATCACCAAATGGTCAATACCAAAATCAGATATTCTTTGCAGCCAAAGATGGAGAAGCTTTATACAGTCGGCAAAAACAAGACCAGGAGCTTGTGGCTCAGATCATGAACTCCTTATTGCCGAATTCAGACTTAAATTGAAGAAAGTAGAGGAAACCACTAGACCATTCAGGTATGACTTAAATCCCTATTGTTATACAGTGGAAGTGAGAAATAGAGGAAAACAATAAAGTGAGAAAGACTAGAGATCTCTTCAAGAAAATTAGAGATACCAAGCGAAAATTTCATGCAAAGATGGGCACAATGAAGGACAGAAATGGTATGGACCTAATAGATGCAGAAGATATTAAGGATAGGTGGCAAGAATACATAGAAGAATTATCCAAAAAAGAACTTCATTACCTAAATAACCACGATGGTGTGATCACCCACCTAGAGCCAGACATCCTAGAATGTGAGGTCAAGTGGGCCTTTGGATGCATTACTACGAACAAAGCTAGTGGAGGTGATGGAATTCCAGTTGAGCTATTTCAAATCCTAAAAGATGATGCTGTGAAAGTGCTGCACTCAATATGCCAGCAAATTTGGAAAACTCAGCAGTGGCCACAGGACTGGAAAAGGTCAGTTTTCATTCCAATCCAAAAGGAAAGACAATGCCAAAGGATGTTCAAACTACCACACAATTACACTCATCTCACATGCTAGCAAAGTAATGCTCAAAATTCTCCAAGCCAAGCCTCAACAGTACATGAACTGTGAACTTCCCGATATGCAAGCTGGATTTAGAAAAGGCAGAGGAACCAGAGATCAAATTGTCAACATCTGTTGGATCATCGAAAAAGCAAGAGAGTTCCATAAAAATATGTACCTCTGCTTTATTGACTATGCCAAAGTCTTTGACTGTGTGAATCACAATAAACTGTGGAAAATTCTTCAAGAGATGAGAATAGCAGACCGCCTGACCTGCCTCTTGAGAAATCTGTGTGCAGGTGAGGAAGCAACAGTTAGAACTGGACATGGAATAGCAAACTGGTTCCTAATTTGGAAAGGAGTATATCAAGGCTATATATTGTCACCCTGTTTATTTAACTTCTATGCAGGGTACATCATGTGAAATGCTAGGCTGGATGAAGCACAAGCTGGAATTAAGATTGCTGGGGGAAATATCAATAACCTCAAATGCCACCACCGCAGATGACACCACCTTTATAACAGATAGTGAAGAAGAACTAAAGAGCCTCTTGATGAAGTGAAAAAGAGTGAAAAAGTTGGCTTAAAACCCAACATTCAGAACACTAAGATCATGCCACCTCATCCCATCACTTCATGGTAAATTGATGGGGAAATAATGGAAACAGTAAGAGACTTTATTTTTGTGGCTCCAAAATCACTGCAGATGGTGACTGCAGCCATGAAATTAAAAGAAGCTTGCTCATTGGAAGGAAAGCCGTGACCAAGCTAGACAGCATATTAAAAAGCAGAGACATTACTTTGCCAACAAAGGTCTGTCTCATCAATTTTGGTTTTTCCAGTAGTCTTGAATTATAAAGAAAGCTGAACACTGAAGAATTGATGCTTTTGAACTGTGGTGTTAGAGAAGACCCTTGAGAGTCCCTTGGACTGCAAGGAGATCCAACCAGTCCATGCTAAAGGAAATCAGTCCAGAATATTCATTGGAAGGACTGATGCTGAAGCTGAAACTCCCAATACTTTGGCCACCTGACGAGAAGAACTGACATATTGGGAAAAGCCCCTGATGCTTGGAAAGATTGAAGGCAGAAGGAGAAGGGGGTGGCAGAGAATGAAATGATCAGATGGCATCACCAACTCTATGGACATGAGTTTGAGTAAGCTCTGGTGATGGACAGGGAAGCCTGGTGTCCTGCAGTCCATGGGGTCACAAAGAGTTGGACACAACTGAGCAAATGGACTGAACTGAATACTTTCTGATGTTTCAATAATATGGTTTTTAGGTATCAGAACTTGTGTCATGCAGTAAGGAATATACTATTTTTGTCTAATCACCACAACTCCGCCAGCATCTACCATGAAACAAGAAATGCTGTTATTATCATATGAAAAATGCATATGACAAATCATCAAGCAGCTTGCCCCACTAACAAACTAGCTGTGGCACAGCTAAGACTCAACGTAGCTCTGTCTGGTATCAGAGCTGAGATTTAAGTCATCATGTTCTCCCATACAGCTTGCCTTTCAGCCCTGAGAAAGGAAACTGTAAGTAGGAACACACCCTCTCTGTACATGCAGCCTCTTTGCCCTTTTAATGAAGAGCTAGTAAGAGCCACACTCACTAAATCTCAGCCATGAGCAGGGAGATCCACTGGTTTCTAGATTTGTAATTCATACTTGAAATTAATATGAGTTACTTAAGAAGCTTTTTAGAAGGTAGACAAATTCTAGGCCTCATTAGCATGGATTCTAATTCAGGAAGTTCACCAATTCTGGTGTTCTATTGTTTTTTTGTTTGTTTTTGGTGTTATACTGTTGAATCTATATTTTAATATTCATTCTTGGAAACTAAGGTACTTCCTACTCCTATATGAGAAGTGAAACAATATCTGGATTCTTGCTCAGTTTTCATAAGACTTTTGGCACAGAGTATTCTAAAACAGGAGAAACGCTTATACTCCGTGAGCAGATAAACTGTTGTACATTACCTGACTGTCTATCATTAAGTATTGAATTTCCACATGCACATGTTTGCCAAATATGCATTAGCCTTCTAATGTATCTGACTTACTAACTTTGTGACTGTAGATTGTTTCATTTGTAAAATTTAGATAATAGTAATACCTATCTCCTAGGGTTCTTTTGAAATTTAAAGGAGGTATAATGTATGATTTAACTGTAATGGCCTTGGGAAGAATACTTGTATAAATGGATGAATGAATACATATTTGTGGATGTATTTATATGCATATATATAGTAATTAAGGATATATAGGTCATATATGTATGATATCAAAATACACAGTATTTTGATTTGATAGTGAAGTAGAGTGTCATTTTCAAATCTAACTCAGTATATTAACATTTTGTCCCTTAGTTTATGGCCTACCTCAGATCAGTAGATAGATAATGTCCCAAATCATTATTCCCTCAGTTTTAAGTGATAATTTATTAACATAAAAATGTGTATTATTAATAGCTAATAAATATATTGACATTAAGTGTTTAATTTATGGGTCAACTCCTATCAACAGTGTTTCATAGAAGTTGTCTTCATTTCTGGTTGATTTTTTTTTTAACCTGAGAGTAATTAAATTTGCTATTTTTCTACCCTTTGCTACCATCTGTTAATGATGCATAAATAATAAGCAATAATTTAAAGAAACAATCTTATAATAGAAAGTTTTCTCTGTCCCTCATTGACTCCTGTGTCTTTAATTATTTTTAATAAATTGAAACATAGAAACTTATGTTTCAAATTCAGCACTGGTGAAATAGTTTATTTCCTCTTAGGGCAGTGAGGCCTAGCCATGAATGTATATTGTAATCACCTGGGGAATTAAAAAATACTGCTGCAGAACCTCCAAGACTTGATATCTCTGGAGGTTAAGCAGAGGCATCATATATATGCATATAGATTGGTGACTGTAATGCATAGCCTTTGTTGATAACCACTGCACTGGGAAGTGAATCAGTGGGCATTTCCAAGTTTTATCAGGTTGAAGAGCGGTTTTTTTTCACTCTTTTTAAGTGAAATTTTAAGATAAACATCTCATGAAAGCTACTCCTTGATTAAGATACTTAACAAAAGCAGAATACAGCAGTTAATGTTTGTCACTAGTTTGCTAACAGTTTGGGAAAAGAAAAAAACAGTCATTTGAAAAGAACTAGATATACAAAGCATTGGGGCTCGCCAGGTGGCATTAGTGGTAAGACACCCGCCTGCCAATGCAGAGACTTAAGAGACGCAGGTTCGAGCCCTGGGTCAGGGAGATCCACTGGAGAAGGGCATAGCAACCCACTCGAGTATTCTTGCCTGGAGAGAGCCCATGGACAGAGGAGCCTGGTGGACTGCCGTCCATCGGGTCATGAAGAGTATAGGACACAGCTGAAGCGACTTGGCACGCACAGATATACAAAGCAGTAGGCACCTCAATACATTTTCATGTGTTTCTATTTACAGATTCAAAGCAGTTTGCCACTGCTATTTGATTTATCACAGCCTTATCTTAGTGTTTAGTTTGATACTGTTCTTCAAATCATTCTGATTTTGTTTTTCTTTATTGCAATCAGAAACAGAAGTTTGAATCATTTTGGAATAAAACTGCTTTTTATGTCTGTCTTTGGCTACTTGTGGCCTTTACTGAACTCAGAAGTTACTAAAGCCAGGAGTTCTTCCAGTTTGTGTTAGTATCATTTCTCCCTCTGTTTTCTGTAACACTGATGTTACCTGTAACCAATTGTTTTTGGTTTGGGGTTCCCCGGCCTCAAGTTGCTTGTTAGTGGCAGAGCAAGTCATTCAAGATCTGATGTTCGCAACCATTTTGCTGCTTCTTCAACCCAAATGTTTCTCCCCTGCCTTGTCCCCCAAGAAAGAAAAGAAAAAAAAAAAAAAGAAGGGACAAGGCTTCTGTCATGAAATAAATTTGGGAAAGGCTTCCTGTAAACACTGCTCAGCCCTCTTAGTTTCACAATGCATATTTGCAGTAAAGGTTCTGAGGAGCGCGGCAGTAAAATCAGACCAAAACACATCAAATAAAACTAAACACCTGTTTAACTTTATTGAACTCAGGTTTTCTAATAGTATTTGATCATGGGATCCCTTTTAGCAAGAAAACACAACAGTAAACTACAGCAATAGATTTCTAGGTCTTATACAATTAGTAACAATAGAGGAATGGAGCTTAAAAAAAATGGTATCAGCATGTTAGATGAGAAAGATAATCGTTCTCTCTGATTTCTCTTTTCACAGAAACAGTACTAAAGTCAGCTCATAGCGGGTAAATATTCCTCAACTCTCAACCGTATCTTCAGTTGACAAGGATATGATTTTCCCTGTCACCACAAATATTTTGAGAAGATCATTAAAATGTCACCCCTACCATGTTACAACCTTTAAAATTTTTTCTCAGTTTTGTCTGATGTAAACTCAAAATTAGATGCTCTAATATCCTTAGCAGTGATTGTGACATCCCTGATACAGATTGTCTGATAATACTACTTTCTGAAAAGCTATATCTCACATTGTTTAATATGCTAGAAATGTTTAAACAGAAAATTTCACAAGATTTTAAAGAGAATTTAATTGACTTCTTTACACCTCTATACTTATCTTTTTGCTTTGCAGCAAAAATCTGGACACTTAGCCGCTCACTGGATATTATTAGAGCTTATGGTATAATGGTAAGACAAGACCGCACAACAGGGCCCAGGCATGTATACATACATGAGCTGGAGTCTTTGCCCTGACACTTACAGGCTGACTGTCCTTGGGCAAGTTACTTGCTTTTCTATACCTTGGTTTTCTGTGTTGGTTAGAGTTCATCACTTGAGTTACAAAGAAACGTAGCCTATTGTAAGAGGGAGAATGCATTATGGAGCTCTAGCAGAGAAAGGAGACAGGCTACAGGAAGGACTGAGATCTATAAATAGAAAGTCATCCAGAAATTAAGGTAGATGGTCATTTTATCTTTCTGGGGCAGCATCTTCTTTTTCTCTTTCTTTCTTTTTTTTTCTTACTTTAGCTATTCCACTCTTCCTCCCCAAACCAGTTTTATGTGCAATTCTGACATCCCCATCTCAGAGGTGAGTGTTTATAAATTGTATTTTACTGCATTAGATGTTTGTGTGCTACATATGGATTATTATGAAATTGTATATACTTTAAATTTTAGTGCCTCTAATAATGGAGAAGAGATGTCTCCATGGAAAGTTATTTAATCACTATAAAACTAGCTTATTTTTTTAGCTTATGTAAATTCTCCAATTTACTTTTTATAAATTCTGATTTTCATGTGTAAGATGTGCTCCTTTTTTGACTAAAATAATTAGTCAAATAATATTGAATTTCAAGGGCCTTTAATTTCAGCTCAAGAGCATCATTCTTTTACCATGTATACCCCAAGGATGTATCAAAATGTTTATATGTAGTTGACATTCAGTGGATGATTTTAAATTAAATTAAAATGCTAAAGCTAACCACATTAATCAACACACCTTAAAAAGAATGCACCAGGAAAGTTAGTAAAAATCACCTTATAGTAACCTGGAAATTCTGTGTAGACCTTTTTGTTGTTGTTATAGTTTAGTCTCTGTGTCTGACTCTTTTGCAACCCTATGAACTGTAGCCTGCCAGGCTCCTCTGTCCATGGGATTCTCCAGGCAAGAATACTGGAGTGGGTTGCCATTTCCTTCTCCAAGGGATCTTTTAGACCCAAAGATTCAACCTACCTCTCCTGCTTGGTAGGTGGATTCCTTACCACTGAGCTACTTGGCAATATATTTTGTTGTTGTTTTTGTTTTTTCTGCCATAGCAGCTGTGGGATGTGGGATATTAGTTCCCCCTGCAGAGATTGAACCCTGGTTCTTGGCAGAGTACAGAGTCCTAATCACTGAACCAACAGGGAATTCCTGGTATCACCTATTTTGGGTTAAAAAGTCCAGTACTGAAAAGGTGATGCTTGAACATATCAGGGAGCACCTCAGCAATGGTTGGTGTTGTTGTATTCCTAGGTGTTCCCTCAAGAGTGGTCATTAGTCACAATGCCTCATGTAGGCAGAACTTTCTTCATGGTCTCCGCCTATAATTGTGCCTTTATTTTTCACTCCCTTTGTATTTACCATTGCTTCAAGTCAGGAGACCAGCCACCCAATTTTTCAGATCATAAAACAAAATAAAAATTGTCGGGATGTGAAGCTTGGGGTTTTCAATGATATGAGCAAAGAGAGAAGATAAACAGCAGGTGATTTTTGGGGGCCTCTCTCATACACATATGTATGTGTAAATATTATACACGTGTATATGTGTTTGTATGCATGCATACATTTACATATGATGAACAATTCAAATCATGAAGAGATTGTACATAGTCATCATTTCTTTCTAACTTCCAGGTCTTCTTATTCCACAGAAGTAACTGCTGTTGTTAAATTTTTGAATCCCTTCTAGATTTCTCCAGTCATATGTTGTCTCTCTCTCACTTTAAATATACAAACTCGTTTAAAAGTATGCTGAGTACAGTGATCTTCTATTTTTTACATATATATATATGTGTATATACACCTTATAGTAACCTGGAAATTCTGTGTAGACCTTTATGTTGGGAAATCAAAATATAAATGCATCCATACAAGTGTAAACAGGCACTGCTGTTGTTGCTTAATTGCTAAGTCCAGTCCGACTCCTTTGCGACCCCATGTGCTGTAGCCCACTAGGCTCCTCTGTCCATGAGATTTTCCAGGCGAGAATATTGGAATGGTCTCTCATTCCCTTCTCCAGGGGATCTTCCTAATCCAGGGATTGAACCTTTGTCTAGCACATTGGCAGGCAGATTCTTTACCACTGAGCCCCCAGGGAAGCCCATAAACAGGCATCAGTTCAGTTCAGTCGCTCAGTCGTGTCTGACTATTTGCGACCCCATGGACTGCAGCACTCCAGGCCTCCCTGTCCATCACCAACTCCCGGAGTTTACACAAACTCGTGTCCATTGAGTCGGTGATGCCATCCAACCATTTCATCCTCTTGTCGTCCCCTTCTCCTTCTGCCTTCAGTCTCAGGCATAAACACATATAAATTTATATAGGCATACCTTGGAGATACTGTGGCTTTGATTCCAAAACACCACAGAAAATACTGCAATGAATCGAATTACACTTTTTTGGGGGGAGGGGTTTCTCAGTGCTTGTAAAAGTAATGATTATGTTATGCTGTAGTCTTTTAAGTGCAATATGTTATGTTTAAAAAATAATGTGCTTACTTTAATTAAAAAATATTTTATTGCTAAGAAATCCTAACCAACATCTGAGCCTTTTATGAGTCACTTTTTGCAATAGTAACAACAAAGATCATTAATTACAAAGCACCAAAGTGAAACTGAAAGTCATGTCTGTCGGACTCTTTGCAACCCCGTGGACTATAGCCTTCCAGGATTCTCTGTCTGTGGTATTCTCGAGGCCAGAATACCGGGGTGGGTAGTCTTTCCCTTCTCCAAGGGACCTTCCCAACCAAGGTTTCAAACCCAGGTCTCCCTCATTGCAGGTGGATTCTTTACCATCTGAGCCACCAGGGAAGCCCAAGAATACTGGAGTAGTCAGCCTATCCCTTCTCCAGCGGATCTTCCCTACCCAGGAATTGAACTGGGGTCTCCAGCATTGCAGGCAGATTCTTTACCAGCTGAGCTACCAGGGAAGGCCCACAAAACACCAAAACAAATATAATAATAATGAAAAGGTATGATATATTGCGAGAAATACCAATGTGTGACAGAAACATGAAGCGAGCAAATGCTGTTGGAAAAAATGGCACTTGCAGACTTGCCACAAATCTTCAATTTGTAAAAAATGCAATGTCTATGAAGTGTAAAAAAGTGAAGAACAATAAAATGAGGTATGCTTGTTTAAATAAATTTTTGTGTATTTATATGTGCATGCATGTTTGTTATCCTTTGATTTACAAATGGTTTTTAGGGTTTTTGTCATATACATTGTTCTATTTCTTGCTTTATTTATTTATTAAACACAAGGAGAGCTACTTCATTTAGCTGGGTAGAATTCCATGTTGAATGTCTCATAATTTATTCAGTGCTTTATTTATGAATATTTATTTTATTTTATTTGCTAATTAAAATTAATGTTGCATTGATGTATAGCCTGCTGTCTTTTCAACAAGGATATCTACCCTATTCCCCAATAATGAGACTAAAGGCCACAGTGATAGTGTAAGTATGCTTTTAGGGGAAAATACTAGCTAGCAAACAGTGTTATATTTTGTTCTTAACTGCTCTCAGTGAGGAATGCACTTAACCTAGCTGTGTGTTAATGTCTCGGTCCTGTCCTCTCTTTGTGACCGCCTTGACAAGCCCACCAGGCTCTTCTGTCCATGGAATTCTCCAGGCAAGAACACTGGAGTGGGTAGCCATTCCCTTGTCCAGGGGATCTTCCCGACTCAAGGATCCAACCCGGGTCTCCCACATGGCAGGCAGACACTTTACCACATGAGTCACCTTGGAAGCTCTAACTTAGGTACATTACTAGAAATAATAGAAATAGCTTTCAAATTTAATTCTGGTATTCTTGCACTTAAATATTGTAGCTAGAACATAATTTCTTACAAGCTGATTTTCTCCAATAGTACATAATGATCCCGCTAAAATCTAATGTAATATTAGTCACTGTACTATAAAATTCAACGTAATGTGGGTTGGTCTTGAACTCTTTCCAAGGGCATTTAATTATATCATACAAAGACAGTTGCATCTGTTAGACGTACAAAGAACAGTGTTTACCATGACATCAGTGTATACAGAGTGAATTAGCTCTTTCCTCTCATGAAACCAGATTTTTTTTTTTTCTCTAAATTATAGAAACTTTTAAAATGGTGATTTCCCACTCACAGAGGCATTTGGATATTGATTAGCAATCACCTGGGCAGCTTTAGGGTAATGTCCAGGGCTCTGAACTCCAGTTGAAATCTAATTTAAGTTCTGGTTGTGGTCCTCAAAGCCATGTGAGCCTCACCGCACTGGTCCTCCTTAGAGCCTCCTTATATATATAACTAGACAGTTACAATATGAGGATTAAATGAGAGGGCCTTGCAGACAGCTACCTGCAAGGCCCTCTGCAACTGAACAGGTATTATTTGCTACTTGCTGAAGTGTGCACAAAGCAAAGAAAATTTGTGTGATTTGTTCTTTCCTGTTAAAGTCGGAGTCAGAAACCATTAAAATTATTGGTGACATCTCAGCTGTCAACACTCTGTATTGAGAAATCACTCTTAATTGAAGAGCAGGGTATAAGTTTATTATTAAATCACTGTATATATGATATTTTATACTTTTTTATGTGTAGGCTAATGAATTCCAGAAGATCAGTAATCTTTAGAAGATAGGACCTATGTACTTTAAAGACAATTAAATCATTTTGTCTGAAGTAAAAAATAAGGGGTTTTCTTCATAACTCATCATTTTTTTGAAATTTTGAGCTGTAATTTTCCCTTATTAAGTGAAACAATAATTCAGACATTTTAAACATCTTTTTAAAGAGTTTTGCCATTGATTTGTATGTCTTTAAGATATCTATGATTCATGATGCCTTGTATAGATGAGGAGAGAAATGATATCATTGGTGAGTGTGGAAAAAGCCAATGTTAATTTTATGACCAAATGATTATTTTGGTAGGTTAACTTTTTAATTATGTATTAGTGTTAACGTTAATCATATTTACATGCACTTGCTTTTTAGAAACGTGTTTAAATAATTATCATTCTTACAGCATAAGTTTTTTTATTGCCATTGTAGAGGTTAGGAAATTAATATTAAAAGATCTGTCCAATGATTTTCAACTTAAGATTCAATGCTCTGTAAAATGACCTCACTTTTTGAGTTGTCAAGACAACTACCAAGAAATATAAGAAAGCTTTTATAGTTCAACTACATGGATTGTAAACATCAGTTTTTTAAACTGTTATTATAAGGTAAGTGATTGCTTCCTTGTTGCACACATTCACTTACTTGCAACGTTGTACTGGAAATGGATGCTAATAACTTGCATTTGGCTGGTGTTTTAATGCAGTAGAATGGCACATTTCTTAATTGCATATCACTTGGGATGGTTTAGCATTTAGAAGAAAGCTCTGTTCAGAGGCATTGCACACATGACTGGGAGGATATTGTGGTGAAAAGATATCAATGATAGCTCCATTAATGTTTAGCTTATACCTGCATCTAATGGGTGCTAATGCATCTTACATGACATATGTGAAGATAAATTTACAGCTTTAATAGGCTTACAGTCCATAACAATAACCTATTTCTCTAACAAGTTCTACATCTCTAATAAAACATTGTCTTGCCAGTGTCCTTTGATTGAAAGGTAAGGAGATAGATGCTGCTGCTTTTATTGACATCAACAAAATGCCCTCATCTTGGTGTTCCTTAACGTATTTGTATTACACATAACATATTAAGAACGTTGTCATTTTGTACATTTCACAAAAGGTATATTTTAGAAACACTATCTGTCGGGAGCCATAGATCATTTCAGTTCAATTTTTAAATGTTATTTATTTTTCCTCCACTTTATTTCAGAGAAGATATAAGACAAATTTAAGTGAGTTGATTTGTCATTAGATATCTCTGAAACATGAGGTGGCAGTCAGTTCAATCATTTAAAAATCTGACTTCTCCAGATATATTGAAAATTATTTAAATCATAGATTCCTGTTCTAAAAATTGCTTACCGTATGTTATAAATGCATGAAGGTTTAAATAATGCTAATTCAAATATAAAATCATCTTACATATATTGTTTCCCCCATTTTAGAATTATAATGATAGCCTTGTGTAAAAAGTCTTCTGAAATCTCATTAATTTCATTACCTACTTCACTGTGGAACCCTAGGTTCTTTTCTATTAATATGTATCATTTGTACTTATATTTTTGAGACTCAAATAACTGAGAAGTGGTTAAAAGATAAGCTTCTTCCAGAAAAATACTCATAAGCTTATATCACAATATTTTGTGTGTAGATTCTGGAGAGTCAAAGACTTCTCTTAAACCGCACTATTTTATGTCTTTTTTATTACTTATGGAGAAAATAATATCACCAAATTATATAAGCCATTTTCATGAAAAAGAAGAAATTTGTTACGGAAACATGATATCTTTCCAAATGACTTGGTTCACTTTCTATTTCTATCATATAGATCTTTTGAGTCTTTTCAAGCATTTCAGCTGAAGAAGTTGGTTGCATATTATCAATGAACTATTAGCATTATATATAGTTGTTTTCTTTTCTTTAAAACCACATAACATTTTCAATGGGGGAGTACTGGAAGGGAAATAAAATATGAAGAACTAGAAAACTGTGTTGAATCATATTTTATTACCAAAGAATATATTTGTATATTATTCCTGTGATCATTTCAATATTTGTGTTTATATTAACCTAAAGTTTGATAAGAGAAATTTGAAATATATGTACACTGGCATAGCTTACAGAGCATATGTATTGGTACACTTTTTTCATTATGAATACTATCTTTAAAAATAAAACTTCAAACAAAAAATGAAAGAAACAATGTCATCAAAAGAATTTGGCAGACCACTTTAAAAATTATGGTGACTGAAAATACTTCTATGTTTGAGTAAACTGTATCTGAGAATCTAGAATCAGGTGGCATTACCAACAGGCAAGCGGGTGCAGAAGTCCACTCTAGTCGTTGCTTGGCACGTTTTCTTCTTGATTCACGTTACTTGTTATAAGAACATCCAGTGAATTTAGGATAAGACAAAAAAGTAAAACAAAGAAATACGTCTTACACTAAGAGGAAGATGAGAATAAAAAATTTATCTTTACGTCAGTCTAATATTTAATTTTCTCAACTTTTAGCCTAGTTTCTCTTCTACAAGCTCTCATGCTGCAACTTTTTTTTGCTATCTGGTTTTTCCTTTTTTTTTCCCCTAGGTTAATTTAGGGTTTAATTTGAAAGTTTTATTAGAACAATAAAATAGCAAATATTTAAATTTTTTATCAATGATTTTTTTAAAATAGTAAAGACTATAATGCTGTGGGATTAACTATAATTTATGAATAGTTTTCAGTTTCAGTTGTTGTAAATAGTGTTCACTTTCAGTTGCAACCTTGGGAGTCTCCTAGGTGAAAACTGAAATTGGCCTCTATATACAGAGGGCAAAGAGAGTCTGAAGAAAGGCAGACAGACAACTCCAGGCTGATAGGTAGTGGATTTAATAAGACAGGAAATTTATAAACAATGCTTGGGTGATTGCAAGACAAGTAGATCTCTGCAACCATTCCTACCCTCCCCCCTAATGAATTTTGCAAGTTTATATAGAGTTCTTAAAGTCGTTTAATCACAAATACTGTCCAGATGGTTTCAACAGTGCCTAACCTTCTCAAAGCTGCATCCTTGAAACCCATTCCCACTGTGAAAAGGGTGGGTAGAAGCTACATTCCAAGGCCAGGAGAGTGTGTGAGGCACCTCCATTGCTTGGGTCCAGCTGTTGGGTCATCCGGAGGTCACATCCTTTTTACAAGCTCCTCCAACGTCGGTACATTGATTTATTGTTAATAATTAGGGGCATTAATCTACCTTCTCATCACCAGGTTTTATACACACAATCGCCACAGCTACATATTGAAAAGTATGTAGATGAGTGAGTATGTCGATGAATGTACAAACGTGTGGTAGAATTGTATATTCATTTATTCTATGAAGTTGAATGTCTGCTATGTATCAGAGTCAAGTTAACTCTGAGGACTCAGCAGGGAACAAGATTGACAGTCTTTAGAGGTTTAATAGGAAAATCGGTTTAATGGGTAAGATAAACATTAAATACGTAATTATACAAATAAGTCACTCTGAAAATTTTCATGGAGAAGTAGTACAGTGTCCTGCTGCACTTGAGTATAGAGCATGTATAATAGAGTAAACTGATCTGATCTAGGGGCTCAGGCAGCTGGTAATTCTTTTTTTTTTCATTCACTCATTTAACTATTAAAGTTTCTTAGAGTTTCTGTCTCCCTCCCATCTTTTTTTCATCTTCCACTTAGGTAGAGTTGAAGGTGAATTGTTACAGGTGCCCCTTTTCAAGCAGGGAAAAATCATGGCATACAAGTTTTATAGAGGACTGAATGGACAATGTGTCATAGGTTTTGGAGATAATAAGTTAGATGAGGGTTAAAAATGTGCCACTTGACTTTTCAACATGATGTTCACTGGTGATTTACCAATGACAATTTTAATTGGATGGAATCCAGAGAGAAGATAGTGGGTTGGGAGGTGGTATGAAGAGGCTTAGTTCATCTGACCAGCACTACACACTCTGTGAGGGCAGGAACTCTGCATCCCCAGCACCTATAATAGTACCTAGCCTATTTTGCACTCATAAAGATTTGTCAAATAAATGAATGACGTGAGTTCTAAAAAGTAAGAAAATCATGCAGAGTTGTAAATCATATTAAGCATTTTGACTTGCTGTTTCCTAAGTATAATGCTTTCAAGGGTTTAACTGAGAGCCTAGCCAGATTGGATTTATGTTTTAAATTGATCATTGTGGCTTTTGGGTGTGAAATAGATTTTGAGGGAGCAGGCAGATCAGTTGCAATGCTTCTTCAGTTTTCCTGACTGGGAAGGAAAAAACCTGGAGGAACTGAACAAGCCACCTAGCCCAAATGAACCAGAGAATGGGTGAACAGAAAGTGGACTGTTTGAATCATTTTTGGTTAATGACCAGATCAATGACATTAACAGGCAAATGATAAATGATGAAAAGGAGAGTCTATACTCAGATGACTGACATTTGCAGGTGGCATAATTCCTGTTGCTTTTATTCTTTAAAAAATATGATTGCTCCATGTGACTGATGAATGGGGCTGCTACAGTATAACTCTGAACTCCTAGTGACTATTACAAACCCGTCTTAGAACCTGAAATTATTATTATTTTTTAACAAAGCAGTAATTTTGTACTAACTTATTAGTATATCAGTTAATGGAAGTACATAAGCTCCCATCATATTCAAGGCACTATGCTAAGTATTAGGAACAAAAACATAATAACATAGACATGGTCTTTGCTCTTATGGTTTTAAGTTCAAAAATGAACTTAAATCAAATATGATGAGTGGTATGAGAGGGTAAGATCCAGAAAATGTTTGGAGACAGTATAAAACATGGACATTAGATCTAGTCTAGGGAATCTGGAAAGCCCAATTGGAGGAAACATTTTAAGCTGAGGTGTTGTTATTGAAGCAAATGGAAATGGGGAAGGGTAGCATTTTTGGCAAAGAAAAGAGGAAATATTAGGTTCAGGGTTTATACAGTTCGACTCACTCATGGAACTTCAGTAGCTAGGAAACTATGAGCAGTGATTTTGTTTGGTAGATAGGGGTTAACTGGAGTATAGTTTGATAATTTATGCCAATAATTTTTGTTGTTATTCAAAGGATAATGGAGACAAGAAGAGGTTTCAAGCAGGGCAGTGATGCCACTCACAGTGTGGAATTGTAAGGCAGATGTCATATCAGGATTTCTTACTTTTGAAGATTTTGTTTGGCTTGGCCTGAGTTCCAATTCCTCCATCTGTGGTAGATTTCAAAGCCTTCCCCACATTTTCTGCAAATTTCGGAAGCTTACTATCTTTTGCTTCTTTCTGATTGTGTGCTGCAGGCTGCTTGAAGATTGTATCTGCATTTCTCTCCACTGGCATAGAGATTTACAATTCAACTGCTTCATCTATTCTATAAGCAATCTACACATGAAGCATTTCATGATTCTAGTGGGCTTTACCATGGCTTAACTTGGAAGAAACTCATCTCAAAATATAAGTGCTCTTTTGCCGTCTTCCTTGTCTCCTTGCTGTCTCCTTTCCTCATCTTCTTTTCTTTCAAGATGCCACAAGCAATATTTTCCTCTGTCTTAATTAGAACTATGTCATTCATAATTATAATTCTTAGAGTCTTATCTTCTGTAATCAAACAGTGATCAATATATTCTCCAAACAATACAGTTCTCTACCTAAGATGCATTTTGGTGACAGCTGTTTACGTAGACTATATTTTTCATCCTGCAATAGAATAAACACTCTGCTGTGTGGAAAAATTGTAGCTTACTAGAAATGATGGTAAAAGGAAAGATTCACAAGGATACTTTAATCTCATTCTGTAGGAGATGAAGACTTAGCTCAAAGAGGTCAAGTTACTTGCCATATTGCTAATGGCAGAGTCTGAACAAATATTTATGCTGTTCCCTAATCTAGCATTCTTTCTCTTGGGATGGTGGCCTTCTTATTATGTTTTTATCTCTCAGGACACATCTAAGCTCATAAATCCTCTCATGGATATAGCTTTGGCCCTAATTCCAAATTGCCTATGTGCCTCAAACAAAATGTTTCAGTTATCCAAGGGAATGATAAAGGGCAGCTTTTATTGCATTAACTTTGTTGCAGAAACATTCCTGATTTTTCACACACCAGTGTTCTGCCATCATATGTTTATTTCCCACAATACTATTTACTTCAATATACCAACGTCTAGTTTTGAGACTGCAATGTGGTACAGGCATGATAAAATTCAGATTCAAGGTTAAAAATCTAAGTAGAAGAACCCCTGAGCTAGTGGTACAAAGGAAGTGAAATAATGTATGAAATACTATGAAAAATAATCCGTAAGAAGAATAATTTTAATGAAGAGTGAGTGTACAGTTTACAGGGATCAGTTATAGGGCAAAGGCACCATCTTCTGGTACTGCTCATCAAGATTTTATTTTTTGACAAAATTTTCTGTACAACAGGTGAATATTTTAAATATAGAAATAAAATAAACTATTATGTCTGGGAAATATAAAATTGTAACTAGTAACAAATGGGTCACAGAATCAAAGTGATAATAGCAGTGCTGCCTTCTTAAACAAAGAGAGCAATGAAAAGATTGCTTATTTATTGAAGTGCTTTACAAACATAAGACAGTATTTTCTTTGTCCTGACTCTGAGGTTACGTTTTGACCCTCGTCCCCTCCTGTCCTCTCTCTTTATGACTCTGTGTTCTAGGCTCTTATCTGTCTCCACTTTCATTTGGAATTAGTCCCACTAGAAAGAACAATTCTTAAATCTATATCTATAACTTTACTCTTACAGTTTTCAGATAATAGTTTGCATTTTTAGCAGCCTTTTGGAAAATTGGAGAAAGATATGCAATGATCAATCTTGACATGTTTAAAACCCTCCCTGTCTTTCCTCTAATTTTCTTCTAAATGTTTTTCTAACTTCACTCTCATCACTCCATGTTGTGGGCTATCATCCTACTAGCCTTCCATAGATTCAACTTTTTCATGACTCTTCAACCATCAGAAAGGAAACTCTGTTGTTGAAAAGACATTGTAATAAAGAGTTTCTCTGGGGTTTTTATTGAAAAACTCCATCTGATACCTATTTACCTGAAAATAAGAG
Source organism: Muntiacus reevesi (assembly GCF_963930625.1). Lineage (NCBI taxonomy): Eukaryota > Metazoa > Chordata > Mammalia > Artiodactyla > Cervidae > Muntiacus > Muntiacus reevesi. The sequence goes on along the minus strand of NC_089251.1, from coordinate 154,305,669 downwards.
AGCATGGTTGCTATTTCATCTTACTAAGTGAAATCATGAATGCAGAAGCTGTCTAAATTCTAAAGAAAGACAGATGTGATATATTTTTATCATTAAGCATATTGAAACCACAGAGAATGCCACTAAGGTGAAGCAGCAAAATTGTAAATGTTCCACATTAAACCACATATATAGGTAACATCTTTGGCAGCAGGTAAATTTAGTTTCTTTTATTTGTTTTGCTTTTTGAATTATTTATTTTTGCTCTTTTACAAACAACCCTATGTTCTATTTTAAGGATCATAATGCACAACATAAGTACATAACTTTTTCCCTGCTTACATTTGTTACATATTAAATTGCCTTGGAGCAAAATGTAAATATTTAATGAGTAACAAATTTATTGAGTTTTTCTCAAAACAGAAGACTTCCATAGTAGCTGTCTTCAAATGTTAGTTTTCAATTTCTCATTGATCCTGTATAGTTGATGAAACTTACCTAAACAAAACTAGAAAAACAGTTTTTTTTTTTAATTTGAAGAATTTTCAAGACTGATGACTCCAATCTTTACAGTTTACTCCAACCTTTTACAGATCTGAGTACCAGTTTAAAAGAGAATTGAGGAATAGCATCTACTTAATTTAAAGGTTTCTGATTTTTTTCCCTCTGTTTAATGAAAAAGCTTTGGAATGAAATCTTCAACCACTCTATTACACTTGGAGAGACATCAAATGCTATATAGTCTTGGTCCAAATCCCAGTTCATTACTTACTAGTAGTATGACTTTGAGCATGTTGATTAGCCTCTCTGTGCTTTTTATTTCTCAAATGTAAAAAATGAGGATAATAAGAAAATTGTAAAAAAAAATTACACTGGATAACATATACTAGACAATACTAAAGAACTTCATGTAGTGTCTACCGTAGAGTAAGTCCTCACTAAGAGTTAGCTGCTATCATTATTATAAAGAAAACATTATAAAATAAGGACTTGGAAACAACTTATAGGAGAAATTCTCTCATTTCATTCACATCACAGAATGTCATAATTGTTCTGTTTACTAGCATGAAGAAGGACGATCAGGTTACTCAGTACATTTTTTAATGAATCTGCATAGGTTGCCTTAATCCATTACAGGTGTTTTCTGACTCTTCCTTTACACAGTCTTGGCACTCAATATTGAATATTTATGCCTTCAGCCTCCTTTTTGTAGTTTCGTTTGTGAAGGAAATATATCTGTCATGATAATAGGAACAATAAGATTGTAAGTCCTTGTACCAAGATTAGTATCAAATGAGTACCCTAAAATAAATTATATTTAATAAAGTGCAAGGTCATCAGTATATCATTTATTTTAAAGCCTTACTGGAACATGTAAGATTATCATAATCAATAATGATAAAGTAAATTTTAATTCTGAGAAATTAGACTATCTAAAGCTTTCTCCTAAAAATGAACAATGCTTTGTTGACTGTATTTTAAATTATGGAGCAGATTATTCACAAACATCATAAATCCTAAAGAAATGTGATACTTATTGCACCCAGGAAGCTAATACAAACATGGACTGAAAAATTTAAGCAGACCTATAATTAAGCTATTTTAAGCCAATTAGTTATTCTCTAGTAAGCATTTCATTAGTAATAGCATTTTGTATTTATATCAGATCTCTTTTCTGCTAAGAAAGAGAAGCAGTAAAAAATTTTGATGGACATTAATCTTTTTAAAATTTACTTAAAAATTAAGAGAAAAAGAATAATGTGACATTTCTACTTTATAGTTTCTGACATATCACCTATTTGTCTTTAGTAAAATGAGAGAACTAAACAGGATTCTTAACTATAACCCTTAAAAATGTATAGTTAACTACTCAGATTGTATCAGGAAAGAGAGATAACATCCCTTTCTACAGGTCTAGCTCAGTGCTTCATTTGCATGCTTCCTTAGAAGAGCAGGTTGCCCTGGATAATGCAAAACAATGCTAAAATTGAACAAAAATTCCAAGGATTTTATGTAGTTCTGCTGGATATCTTAATAGTATTAGGATGAAAGAGGTTTGTTTTTGAGGTTAATTTCTTTTTTCTTCTTAAAGCATAAAATCTGAACAGATGGGAATCACAGATTCGGCTTAGTGAGAACTGAAGTTGTTTCATACACTTTTTTTTTTTTTTTTTTTTTTTTTGTCTTTAGAAACAAAAACCAACAGCATTAATTTAGCCTGGATCTGTACAGTACTAGTATTGTCCATCATCGCTCAATGATTGAGTGTTAACTGCAGCTGTAGATTCAGCATCTAGGCCTTTGTTGTATTTTTCAAGAAGCCATTAATAGGGCTTCTTTTTTGATTTAGGACCGCCCCCCTTTTTATTTGCATGTGCTCTTTCAATAAAATACTTAAGTTGCTGAAAGCTGGCATCAGCAATAAGAAGGATACTTAAACTATTTTTGAAATTAAACTTGAATTAACTCCAAGTTATCTCCTGTTTCCTTAAGACAGAGGGAAGAAAAGATTATGTGTTGTTAAATTTATTATTATATTTATTGGCAGTTATTTGTAAGCTTCTGTCTTGTTAGTGACTAGTGGGTTATAAAAGATTTCTGTTATTTCCCTTCTTGCTGGGTAAATCATTATAATTAAGTCTCAGAATGTCTCCTATATTAGGTGTGATATAACTTAGAGTCTCCTGTGTTCTCATTTGCCAAAAACGTGTTTTATATCCTTACACTTTGAGAGTTTTTCTCAATATATCTCAAGATATTTAGGGCATTAATTAGAGATATAAAAAAAGTTCAGTGGTATCTCTCACCGTACTTTTATGAGCAATAATCATATACTCATTCATCAGGCAATAAAAATTGTTACCTCATAGAATTTTAGAGCACATCTAAAACACAGAGTTCATGTAATACCCCCCTTGGTTTTCAGATGAGGCAGCACAGTTCCAGGTAGGTTAAGTGAACATTTTCAGGTCACATACTGCTCAGTAACAAATCCCAGATGAGACCACAGAATGTCAATACAGTCTATGCTTTGAGATCTCATAAGGGTTCTCAGTGGATTTGATCCCTTTGTTGTTGCTTTCCCCCCCCATACAAAATTACACTCATCCACTGTTTGACACTTAGTTATGTTAATTATATAACCTACAATTCATCCATTGCATGAAAGCAGAATAAAGCCATTCATACATGCCAAAGTTGAAGCACACTTTGGACAATACATTTTATTTTGTTTTGTGAATAAAGACATTTAAATGTTCATATCCTGTGAGCGAAGAGCTCATGTATACCTCTCAAACCTGAAAAGAAAACTTCTCAGAAAAGAGGAAATTCTTGAATACGTCTTATGTCAATTTGTTGTGTTATCCTTTTTACTCATTACATTGAAGTATTTAGTTCTTTATAGTTTATAATCACTTATTCAGACTTCTGGACACAATTCTACATTTTTTTTTAACCTGACTCTGTCAAGAAAAACAAACTTGGATTAACCTTAATGAGATTCATTAATTCTGAATGATGCTTACAAATTTGTCACTAGCTCCAATGTTTTGATAAAAAGACTTTGATTTTTAGTTTCCCCTCTATAAAAGCAACATATTTTTTATTGTGACTATCAAGAAGCTGCAATGAGCAGAACCACTATTCTAAGAATTAAATCAATTTCTAAGTCTGGGACACTGAAAGTGAAGCCCTGAATTCTAAAGGATTCTTTGTTGTTGTACCTGTCGTGTCAGACTCATTGCAACCCCATGGACTGCAGCTCTCCAGGCCTCCCTGTCCCTCACCATCTCCTGGAGTTTGCCCAAGGCAAACTTGAATGTTACATCAGTGACATAATTTTATTTACCACTTTATCTTATGTATATTTTAACAAATTTTATTTATTTATTTGACTGCTTGGTCTTCATCATTATATGGACTTTTCTCTAGCTGCAGTGAGTAGAGGCTACTTTCTAGTTGAGATACTTCTCTTTGTGTCAGCTTCTCTTTCTGAGCACAGACTTTAAAGTATTGGGGCTTAAGTAGTTGCACCCCCTGGGCTCTAGATGCAGGATCAGTGGTTATGGCACGCAGGCTTAGTTGCTCTGCTGCATGTGGGATCTTCCCAGACCAGTGATTGAATCCATGTCTCCTGCATTGGCAGATGGGTTCTTTGCCACTGAGTCACCAGGGAAACCCTACCCTACATATTTGTATTATCACTTTAGTAAACATTATCATATATCTATATCTATACCTATATATCGATAGATATCTTCTTGCAGATTTCTACCTATAGAGAGATACTCTCTATGTTACTGACTCCAGTTTCTCTCTATGTTACTGACTCTGCTTACTGCTCAAGAGGCCAATGAATCCAAGAGAGGAGGTGTTGAGGCAAGGAATAGCAACTTTATTCAGAGAGCTGGCTGACCGAGAAGATGGCAGATTAATGTCTCAAAATAACCATTTTACTTGGTTCTGGATGCCAGGTTCTTTTATGGATCAGAGGTGGAGGGAGGTGAGGAAACAAAGTAAAAAGGCCATTAATCTAGCAAATATCTCCTAGAATGGCAAGCCTCAAGCAGGGGGGTGTGTTATTTTCATCCTTCCTGCCATCTACAGGTGGACAGTGTTCTGCACAAAGGCACTTTAGTTTAAGTCAGGCAGAAGGCCAGCATTCTCTGAGGCAAGCCATTATGTATGCTTATAATAGCAAAAGCAATGGAAAGCAGGTCAAAGATACAGTTGGAACATGGAGTTAGAATTGACTTCTTCATGCAACAATATTAGTAATTCTATATATAGCATTCATTCTTTGAAATTCCACCTTCAGGTTACCTGTAAGAAGACTATTATCCAGTGCCCTCTCCAAAGCTATTAATTAAATTGCTCTTTTTTTGCTGTATCCCAACAGTGAGATGCTCAATTTTAATTACCTATTTACTTTTCTGAATCTTAGTCTGGATTGTGAACTCTTCAGTGATGAATCCCCATCATATTCATATTGTTTATCACATTGCCTAGAATATAAGATATGCTTAACTTTTTTGTTGACAATAAAATAGTGAGTTAGCCAACCAACGTGCATGCTCAGTCATGTCTGACTCTTTGCAACCCGTTGGAGCCTGTCAGGCTCCTCCGTCCGTGGTATTTTCCAGGCAAGAATACTGGAGTGCGTTGCCTTTTCTGTCTCCAGGGAATCTACTTGACTAAGGGATTGAACTCACATCTCCTGCATTGCAGGTGGATTCTTTACCTGCTGAGCCATCCTGGAAATACCAATAGAATAGTGAGGAAGGCATGTTAATTATTGAATCAGTATTTTAGCACTTACTTAATTCCATAGAAACTTCAGGAATCTCAAATAGAAGGAGAAAAAAAGCCTACATGTAGATGGTAAGTGGTGTGGTGGCAATAAATTCAAATCTGATAATGTATAGGTTGGTAATACCATAAGAGTTCCAAAAATATATTTTAATTCCAAAATAAATTTACATAGAAATGAATTAAGTACGATTTATCAATTTAGAAAAATCTTATTTTGCTATTGATCCCTAATTTTATATTCATTTATTTAAAAATGATTTCCAAATGTGCATTAACATATTATTTCTCAAATGTCACCAAAAGGATCCCTGGAGGAGGGCATGGGAACCCACTCCAGTATTCTTGCCTGGACAATCCCCATGGATTCTCACAGAGGATTCTCACAGGTTCCCACAGGGGAGCCTGGTGGGCTAGAGTCCATAGGGTCGCAAAGAATCAGACAGGACTGAAGTGACTTGCCACGAGCGCACCACTCTTTTCCTGAGAAGTTTTTCTGTTCTGTAGTGTTCTTGAAACATCATGCTAAGAAGTACTCCAGTACCTTTGACATGTTTATTCCTAACATAAAGAAGAAATTTTTATGTACCTATTATTTTAAAATTAATGTATTAAATTTTATCTGTTTAAAAATATTGACATTAAAATAAGTCAATGTATTTATAATTCAATTATCTAGTATTCCAATCTTGTCTTTAATTAAAAGAAATTGAATTTCATGTTTGACTCTAGTTGTACTTACACTAGTTGAACAGACAGAAACTGGAGTTTGTAGAAGTCAAGATAACTTGAATTTGTACTATACAATACCTAACAGAAAAGGAGAGAGAGAAAAAGAGCTATAGAAATCTTCGAAGTAGTTCCCCTGAGTCTTTGGATTAATAGCCATCTATGCATGCATAGGTGAGACCTCATGAGACAAGCATAACTTCTGAGGAAAGAAAAATCAATCTGGTTCTGTAAGATAGAAAATTCCCAGCGATTATGTAAGACTGAGAATCGTTTTATCTCCTACCTTGACTAGCTATCCTGGAAGGGCAAGGCCTTGTGCGAAGCATTTTATCAGTCATAGAATAAAGGTCGCCCTAAGACTTGCCCTAAAATAATGTAAAGGAGGTCAAAAGATCATAGTAATCTGCAAGTAATTCAACTGCCGGCTAGGAAAAGTTAATTACTCATAAGAATACCAAAATATCCAGCATTCAACAACATAAATTCATAATGTCTGTCATCTAATTAAAAATTATTAGATAACAAAGAAGTAGAAAAATACAAAACAACTCCAAATATAAGTTTTTAACTTTCAATTTCAATTTATCCAAAAGTGGGAATTCAATTACAATATTAAATGAATAGGTATAATCTTACTGTCATATATTCTATATGCAAACACTACATGTTATGGGTACTTTCATTTAAAAGCAAGCAATGTATTTATAGCATATTATCACTCGTCAGGAGCTTTTTAAACTCTGTGTGTGTGCTCAGTTGTGTCCGACTCTTTGCAACCCCTTGGACTGTAGCCTGCCAGGCTCCTCCTCATTCTTGCCCGGGATGAGTTTTTCCCTGCCTGGGATTTTCCAGGCAAGAATAATGGAGTGGGTTGCTGTTTCCTACTCCAGTGAATCTTCCCAACCCAGGGATGGAACTTGCATCTCTTGCATCTCTTGCATTAACAGGTGAATTCTTTACCACTGTGCCAGCTAAGAAACTTTGTATCTCAATAAATATTCACAAAAACTTCAAGGTCACAATTATTATTTGCTAAAATTTACATTCTGGACCAGTAAGTCTCAGAAAATCACAATGCTTAAAATGCCAGAACTCAGACTTGAATCCACTGATTCCCAAATAAACATCATTTTTTTTATCCCATCACATTATCTCAAGTAAGTTTATAACTATTAAAAGTTATATGATATTCCATTAAATAAATTTTCCTATTTTTAAAATCATCACTTAAAAATTTTTAAGCTCTGATATCTTATATATCTATATCTATATAGATATAGATATATCTATATCTTACATATCTTACTTATTTGGCCATACCACATGGCATGTGGGATCTTAGTTCCCAGAATGAAGATGAAATTTAAAATTTTACATAAACTCCTGCATCTGTAACTCAGCTTGCTCCTTCCAAAGTCTAGATCACGTAGGTCTCAGAAACTGGGACTCACAGTACTAGGAACTGGATCTTATCTCACTCACCCTTGTCCTGCTCTTTGCAATTTCCCAGCCCCTGCCAACCCACAAACCCACTTAATCATGTGTGAAAACTCTGTAACCCCTTTATTCGGGGCTCAGAGCTTGGAGGGGTAACTCCTCTGGGCCCGCTGGATAGTAAACAGGAGGTCTCCAACTCCCCGAGTGCGCTGCTTGGTTTCCCGAGTACTGGTTTCTGCAGCGAGACCAAGGATTGAACCCTCATCCCCTGCGTTGGAAGCACAGAATCTTAACCACTGGACTGCCAAGGAAGTCCCTAACGGTTGATGTTCATAGTTTGTCTCCTAAACATTTCTTCCACGTAACTAATACTTGTACTGGGTTGGATGCATCCATAAGTTAAAAATAAAATACATATATAACATATATATATATGTTATATATGTATACTTATTTACATATATGTGTGTGTGCATATATATATATATAAAGTTGGTCAAAATGTTCATTCAAGCTTTTACATAGTATCTCACAGAAAAACTTGAACAAACATTTCAGCCAACATAATATAGTCCCATTTCATCTTAAAATAATATTAAGTCCACATCTACAGTAAGCCAATATGGAGCTTCAATGGTGTTTTCAACAACCATTTCAAATGAATGAGCAAGAGATTTTTACATATTCATAAATCTTAAGTAGGTCAGAATAGGATATTGAGAAGAAAAAGTAAAATTCAGATAAGAAAGGATTTCTTAGAGAAATCTAAAAAACACCTGTGAAGAAACACAGCCAAGGGTAATTGACCTCCTGATGGTGAAAGACAAAATAGAATAGACACTTATCTACCTAGAAGTTTGAGTGTTTTGTTGACTTTCCTATTTTTAACTTAAAAACACATGTTTTAAATATCTAGTCCTTTCCAACTTCTTACTGCTTTTGGAAGGAAAAAGAATTCAGATTATCAAAACCACGTTCAAGCCCTGAAATTTTATTCCTGATTTCAGATGATGCAATTGCCATCAAAGAAGTAAATTAAAAGTTTTATTTTGATATGCAAGTTAGAATGTCAAGCTATCAATTTTGTGCATACTTCACATATTCTGAAATGCCATAAAAAGGAACATTTGACTTGTAGAAGGCCAGGTATGCAATCAGAGATAGGCTTTTTACCCTAGCAAGAGTGATTAATATGACTTAATACTTTGCTTGATAGATAGGAACTTGGATGTATGATTCCATCCCAAAGAAATAACAATAGGAAAAAGCTAAGACAGTGGACTTGGGTTTTCTCTAATTTTGATTTTTCTGGTTTTGTTACCACCATTGATATTACTTTAGTCTCATTTGATACTAGCAAAGAACTGACTCATTGGAATAGACACTGATGCTGGGAAAGATTGAAGGCAGGAGGAGATGGTGACACCAGAGTTTGAGATGATTGGATAGCATCATTGACTTGATGGATATGAGTTTGAGCAGGCTCCAAGAGTTGGTGATGGACAGGGAAGACTGGTATGCTTCAGTCTATGGGGTCACAAAGAGTCAGACATGATTTCATTTAGTAGATAGAGCTTCCTATAAGATAAAGAAAGAAAATTCACTTGAAAAGACCATGATGCTGGAAAAGATTGAAGGCAGGAGGAGAAGGGGACTACAGACGATGAGATGGTTGAAGGACACCACTGACTCAATAGAGATGAGTTTGAGCAAGCTCCAGGAGATGGTGAAGGACAGGGATGTTTGGCATGCTGCAGTCCATGGGGTCACAAAGAGTTGGACATGACTGAGCAACTGAACAACAACAAGAAATGAAATGCAAGATCTTTAGATGCATATACACCAAAGATATTTTTTGTGTAGGAAATGCAAAATTACATAAATTACTGGCTTCTTTTATCTGATTTATGGCAATATACTTGACCAACGTAAATATATATCAGGAATGAAGACACTTATCTGAAAAATCCTTTTTGATAGAACTCCATAGTAGTTCATTTTAATACCTCATTTTAGCTGTTAAGAGAGGTTTAGAGATCTGATTCAGAGAAATTCAAGTTTGGGTGACTTGGATTTTTTGTCCTTATTCTGACCATATCTACATGCATCAAAGCAAGTTTCTTAATCTTATTGGATCTTATTAAAAAAAAAAATCTGAAAGATGGAAGAGTAGGTCTTTATAATCTCTGTATACAGAAGTGTATGCTCTGTCCAAAGGCCAAATACATTGATTTTTAATAAAGAAAAAGTAAATTATGACATTTATCTTGCTAATGCTAGTGCCAAATTTTGATTAGAGTGATGAAACAAATTTCAAGAAACTAGAAGCCACCTTACCAACCTGTTTTTTTAGGTTTGTCAATAAGTGTTCATTGAGTTCCTTTGGCTGTGGTGGTACTACAAGAGAACATAAAATATACTAACTTCTCCCAAGGAATTTGAAATTACTCACTCTAGTATTCTTGGGCTTCTCTGGTGACTCAGCTGGTAAAGAATCGCCTGCAACGTGGGAGACCTGGGTTTGATCCCTGTGTTGGGAAAATCCCTTGGAGAAGGGAACGACTACCCACTCCACTATTATGGCCTGGAGAATTCCATGGACTGTATAGTCCATGGGGTCGCAGTGTCGGACATGATTGAGTGACTTTCGCTTTCACTTCACATATATAAAAGACCAATAAAGGGGGTATCCTGTATCTTAAAGAGAGACATTGACATATTAGTTTGCTATCTTTTACTTTCTATAACAGAAGCCAGTTTTGAACTACTTTATACCAAAAAGAATATAATATCTAACATAAATCTAACCAAAAAAAAATCGCAGGTGTTCAGGGATATCGTTGGACCTCATACATGATTAAAACTGAAACTGCAAACGCTTCACTCTAAAACTCAATCTCACCTGCCTCTCACACTTGTTTCTCTCTCTCTTCTCCCTGCATGCCAGTTTTATTCTCTGAGATGAGCCACTTCAACTAGAAGATGGATTCCAAATTCACATTTCTTAGATTTGCTATAAAAGATAAATTATGAACGATCTTCTTTCCTGTTCCAAGTTAAAAACAAAATAAACCACATCAACTAATAAAACACCAAGAAGGGAGCAAATTGGCCAGGCAAAAGTATACAATAATATATTTGGCCCAGTGTTGGTGAGATGCTTACACTCGATTATTCCTATTGAGAAAGGATGGTGGAGTCTGTAACCCGAGACTGGGAGATTGGGCAGGAGGCAGAAGGAGCTTGCACTAGATGTGAAGTACTGTCCTGAGCAACTGGAAAAGAGCTACCAATAGAAATAGATAAGCATATTAGGGAAACAAAATGATCAGCCCCAGCTCCTGAACAAGTAAGGCATTATGATTACATCCAACGATATAATCCAGCTGCGTAACAACACGAAGTTAGCACAAGAGCACCAGCTTGAGGAGTGCAGGTGTGAGATGGGCTTGGGGGCATTCAGTGTGTTAGTTTGATGGGACCCCTGAACAAATTCAATCAAGCAAGGTCACTTCCTCTGGAAACGCTATTATTTTTATTCCCTCTTCACTTTTCCACTTCAGAGCACATTTCCAATCTATCTATCTTTAGAAGTTTCTATGTGTTGCTCTTTCCCTTTGTCATAAATATGACACCTGCAAAAACCATGTACACTTGTTTTCTGAAGAGCTCAGGATTAGTATAACCTGGGGAGGCACAACTGATCTAATAGGAAAGACTTGGAGAGCTTGTATTAAAAAAAAAAAAAAAGAAAGAAAAGAAAAGAAAAAAAAAAGTACTTAAACTAGGTTATCTGGGCCAAAAGAGAAGAGGGCTTAAAATTACTGCAGGTATCAGGTGTAGAGCAGTGGTTTGTTGGTAATTCTCATTGAACACTAAGAACTTAGATTTGATAATATAAATTTTATTTCACTCTCCATTGGGAAAATTATTTCCATAGAAATAGTAACTTTTCTCTCCTAAATACCAAGGGAACTTAAATGTCAGGTAAAATTTTGCATGCTTGGTTTAGTTTAAAATATACATTTTAAGCCGAGTCATTATTGTAGCTATTTTATTTTATTTTTAGATCCCACTTAATATTTTCTGAGAGCGTTGACGTCTGTTTCATATATGATAAAAACACCTTACTCTGAGATAGGAATAGATCAGCAATAGAAATACAGCCCCAAATTGATTATCTTCAATATGAACTCTCTCTTGGGATAAAAATGACTTTCTCATTCCAAAATAAATTTGTATTTCTTGTCTTTTATGACTAACTACTTGATTATACAGCACTGTCTTCTTTCTTTCTCTGAAGTATTTGGACATTATGCCTCTGTATTTTCCTTGACTAGTTCACTTCCAGTTGAAATCCAATCAAAATCAGAAGTTAGTTTTTCATTAGCAGAAATTGTGAGTTCTTTTGTGGCTCAGAGAACAAGGATGAAGGTAAATCAACAATAAATTTATTAAAGCCTTCTAAAACCTTTAGAAGCAACCACTTCTAAGAGACTCGGCGTGGAGGAAGAAGTGTGTATTAGTGTTCCTTTCCAAGCTTCTTTGGTGGTTCAGACAGTAAGGAATCTGCCTGCAATATAGGAGACCTGGGTTTGATCCCTGGGTCTGGAAGGTCTCCTGGTGAAAGGAATGGCTACCTACTCCAGTACTCTTGCCTGGAGAATTCCCTGGGTAGAGGAGTCTGATGGGTTACAGTCCGTGGGGTTGTGAAGAATCAGACACGACTGAGGGACTAGCACTTTAACTTTTCAATAGACCTGAGAGTGAACCAATGAGGTCAACTCTTAGGTCTGTGCTAATGGAAAATCTGAGGTACACAACTATTCACGTACTTGCCATTCTCATTGGATTTTGATGTGTTGAAATAGCACACCAGACCACATATTAAAGCAATTTTTACTTGTTACTTATAATCCTGAAGATTAATTATGTCTTCATAACTTTCTCTTTCAGTCATGCAATTTATTCCTTCTTGCTTTCTGTTTGACTAATTGGCAATTCCTACTAAAACATAGAATAGAAGTAAATAAATACAAAAAATATTTCTAAGGGAAATTTAATTCAGTGCAAAATTACTACTTGGAGAGAATATTGTTAAGAAGAGTCTAGGGGCTGATATCTCCAGACAAAGACTGAGGAACACCCTGAACTCTCATTCAATCTCAGTCTCTCTGGGATCATCCAATTTCTGATTTGTTGAATAATATTTAAACAAATGAAAAATATGAAAATGGCACCAAATATATTTTAGAATTCTCAAATTAAAGTTTATTAGTAATAAAAGTTTTATATATTTTAAAATAACAAAATATGTTCATATACCAATAAACAGCATATGCATATACAAAATTTCATTAATTCTTCACAGTAATCTTATGAAGTAATACTATCAGCTTGTAGAAATAAAATTGGGAGTAATATACACTTAATTTCTCTAAAGTTAGAGTTCAAATGTTTAAATAAGTGGCAAGCCCAAGGTTTTAAGCCAAAAATGTTTGACTAAAGCCACATGTTTTCATACAATCTGTCATCTGACTTCTTAACACTGAGATTTAAGTGCAAACCAGAAGAGGAATATTAATCTTATGAGCTAATTCATAGCCTTTGAATGCAGTCAAATACATTTCATTTTAAATCCAGAGAAGTATAGAATGTAGGTATTTTTTGAGAACCCAAAGGAAAAAAAATACAAAAATTTTGGAGAAAAACATTGGGCCAGTAATGATGAAAGGATTATACAAGAGCCATCACAAGCCAAATTTTTAAAATCATTCAATAAACACTGAAAACAAAAGAAAAATAAAAATTCATTAAAAAATATGTCAGGAATCAACAAGCAGCATGTTGATATCAACAATCACTTTTCTTTAAATCTCATTGCTATGTCATTAAGAAGAAAGAGTCTGCTACTGTGGCTTTCCTAGAAAATAAAGCATTGTCATTTCTGCATTTATCTTTATTAAACTATTGTTATGCTAGCCACTCAATATTTGATGTCTGGACACACAGAAATTACAATGTAATAGAGTAATAGGGGTTTATGTAATACAAACAGGGGAGATACTAGTTTTAATGGAAAGATTAAAACTTATAAAAAAGGAGAATTTAAAGAATGGGAGAATAAAAAAAGGAAGAGAGGCCAAAAATTGCATGAGGAAACATGTGTAAATGTTAGCCCATTTCTATTATCTTCAAAAGCAAAGAGTTACATATATTTTAGGAAACTGTATTGAGCTGAGAAAACAACAAAACTAATCTTCACTGATCTCACATGAGAAATGTCAATGTTGCTGTTTAATATGTTTCCTTATTATATTATTACAATCATCTTCTAAATTAAATATAGCTGCATTTTTCAGTCAAGAAACATGTCTTTAGACATGTCCAGAGTTGAACCACTGGTGGATATTGACTTTGAAAGTTGACCCCAAGGTCCTAAGATTCCAAGTCTGGTGCTTGTCCCACCATCTCAATTTTTCTTAAAGTATCTCGTTCAGAACATTGTTCTCAACAGGTACATCATTTTAAAAAAAGCTTTGTGAAGAAATCCATTTGGGACTATTTCACTCTATATCCACTTCCCGGATATTCTTAATTCACACTACTATCCTAAAGGGTTTGAGAATTAGAGGAAAAAAAAATCTGATTAACTTTGCTTATCATATCATTTTTCAAATGTGTTTTACCTTGGAGAATTTTTCTTATTAAAATGTAACACCTATTAGTCTCCTGAAATTAGTGTTTTCAGGGACATCTTGTGGGAAAGACAATCTTATTGAAAATAGTGGAGAGTGCATGCGTGGTACTGTGGAGAATTCAGGAGACAAAATCCAGAGACTAAATCAGCACCAGGTCACAGAACACTGACAATGAAGAGCTGAGGAAAATGGACTGAAGTCTGCAAGCAAGTTGGAAAAAAATCTTGAAGAATTTTGCAAAAGAAAGTGATGTGGTAATATCATACCCAGAATATCCCTTGTATTTGAATATTTAATAATACTTACAGGTACTTCAGTAACAATTTTTCAGACAACAAACCTCTGCTAACATTTAGTG